>NC_060271.1:16027883-16123610 GCF_021613505.1 Equus quagga | reverse complement strand
AAAAAAAAAAAAAAAGATTGGCAACAGTTGTTAGCCCAGGTGCCAATCTTAAAAAAAAAGAGTGCTTGCTTTACAATAGAAATGAATAACTCTCCATCATCTCTAACCTCAAGAAGTTAACCATCTAGCAGAGGATATAATACATTCATTCATTCAATAAGAGTGTCTCCTCAGTGCCACCAGCCACTGTGCAAGAAACTGGGGCTAAAAAGTGAACAATATATACATGATCCCTGCCTTCATAAGTTTAGACTTTAACCTAAAGGCAGTAGATAACCAATGAAGATTTTAAACAAAGAAAACATACAAGTAGGTTGACATTTCTGAAAGATCACTAGCTACTATGTGAAAGTTACATAAACTGGAGGTAGTATACCCAAGGATAGAGACACTAGTTAGGAGGTACTACAGTGATGATAAAGTAACAGGAACTCAAAAGAGGGAACAACAAACTGGGCTGAAGGATGTGGAAACAAAAGAGCTTCAGAGAAGTAATGCTGCAGTTCCATCTTAAAAAATAAGGAGTAGGCCAAACAAGTAAAGGGAAGGAGTTTGTGCAACAAGAGAAGGCAATATGAAAAGCATGTTGGGGAAATTTCAAGTAGGTTCCTCACAGTGGGTCTTGAATGAAGTGAATCACAGCTAGAAAGGCAGATCCAAGAAAAGATAGTAAAGGGTATTTTATACCAAAGAAATATCTCCAGGACACTGGGGAGTACTTTCAAGCAAGACGACGATATGACCACGCTTACGTTTCAGAAAGATTTTTCCAGGGACAGTTAGCCTAAAGAAGATGACAGGAAGTCTAACCATCTAAGAATACGTGCTTGCCAACAGATACACTGTCTCAAAAGTCCTAACCTAATGATTTATCGTGACAACCAAATATAGTCCAAAAAAGTACTCTGAGCATTAGAAACTAAGCAACTAGTATCAAGTTCAGGCCACATGCAGTTGACATGGCTATTAAAATAAAAACAAGGACATCTCTGTAGATAAAATACTAAAAATGTAATGGTGGCAGAAGATGAATGAAGAGGAAAAAACAGCAACTAAGAAAACAGGAAAACAGAAAAAGCTTTATTTCAGGGTAAGAATTACCTCCATTTGTTGTCAATTACGCATAGTTCCACTTCTTATATGTAATAATCAATAAACTGTGGTTCCTGACATGCAGTTCAAAAACCAACTTTAATATACAACATGTAAGAAGATAACCAAACAAAAACCAGATTAGAAACAGACAACTATAACAGAAGACCAGCTCTACACTAAGTCAGCTTCCCACCGTTTAAAAAGAAAGCTCTCCCCAAGGTCATGGCTGAGTGGTTCAAGTTCTGCATGCTCTGTTTCAGTGGCCCGGACTCGCCAGTTCAGATCCCCAGCGTGGACCTACTCCACTCATCAGCCATGCTGTGGAGGCATCCCACAAACAAAAGAGGAGGATTAGCACAGATATTAGCTCAGGGCTAATCTTCTTCAAGCAGAAAAAAGAGGAAGATTGGCAATGGATGTTAGCTCAGGGAGAATCTTCCTCATCAAAAAAAAAAGAAGCAAGCTATCCCTGCCTAGCCGGTTCTTGAAGCATACCAACTATAATGGGAGTGGGGTGGGGTGGGGTGGAGTAGATGGGGTGAAGGAGGACTTGCTATTTCAAAAAGGTTCCTGATCAATGAAGTAGACAAGTTCTTGAATGCTCTCATTCCAGTTCTTTTTCTTTATGCAAAAGATATAACTCAGATTCAAACAAGACAACAGATATAATGAAGAATCCAATTATTTTATCTTAAGAAAACGAATCCTACCTTTCCAGGGTCATCCTTGGATCGAGGCACTTTAAGGAAACATTTGTTCAGCGACAGATTATGTCGTATGGAATTCTGAAATTAAAAAAGAAAAGCCATAGGGTCATCGGAATCCAAAGAACAAAACCCTCCTTTAAAAACAAATCAGAAAACTAAATATCTCTATACATTGGAATACAAGTACAAATGGAATAAGCTTTTAAAATGAGCTTAAAATTTAAACCTTTCTAATTTTCAAATTATAAATGCTGCAAACGGAAGTTATTAGAAAAGATAGCTTCTAGCAGATTTTACAAAACTCCAAAAAATGGAATATATATGTCCTATTTTAAATGCTTATTAAGACCTTTTAATGATGTAGGAAGATGCCTATAATTAACATTAAATATTAGATGCCAAATATAAAATTGCATACATATGATGACTTTAATTGTGATATGCATTTATTTTTTTAATTTTTTTCCTGCTTTTTGGCCCCAAAGCCCCCCAATACATAGTTGTATATTTTATTTGTAGGTCCTTCTAGTTGTTATGATATGCATTTATTAACTAGTTTATTTATTCTTGAGAAAAAGCCAGAATGCAAAATGCTAAGTTATTCTAAATGGTATTATCGGTGATGGTTATTTTCCTATTTCTTTTCCTGCAATATTCACATGATCTACAAGGCACATGTATCATCACTTTTTAACGAGTTAAAAAAATTTTTAAACAAACTCACTGCTCCATTACAAGAGCATATAGAAGACAATTAGGTTCTCACTACAATCTGTAAGAAGGAAAACCACCTGGGAAGACACTGGCTACAGACGGTTAGAAAGAACATCTACGTTCCTTAACGTAGCCTAAAAGAATAACCAACTTGGATGGCAGGAAAATGCACCTGGAGAATCTGTGAGATAGGAAATCTTTTCATGAAAAAGGAGTACTGTGCCACAATTTTTACAGAAAATACCCAAAGGCCACTTCTTAACGAAATGCTCCAAAATCCATTCCATAATTTTGCTCATTACAAATGGCCAGGTATTTGGTGGACAGGGGCTCCAATTGCATTTACTTAGAATTCGGGGGGGGGGGGGGGGGTGTCATTTTTTGGCATAATGTCTATTTTATTTTTTAATATAAAATTCAAAACTCTAACAACAATGTCTACATTGAAACTTTCCTCTCATGGGGCAATATCAGGATTAAAGAAGTTTTTAAAAGATGACTACAGAACATAAATCCAAGCCTATCTTATTACCAAAACATCAACTTAAAATTTATGAATGTGAGTTCTACCTCTGCTTGGGATGTAAATAGCTACAAGGAAGATGACTCCCCTGCCCCCAAACAATGAGAAAACAACAGGTAAGTCAAAAAAAAAAAAAATCATACTTATTTTTGAGCTGCATCAGAGAGCTGAGGTTGCACGGCAGCCCAACAAATGAAATTCCTAACAGGGATAAGGCCATTCAAGGAGAAAGGGGACAAACTCTCTCACCTTTTGGCAAGGTATGGGAGAAAGAGGTGACCATCATCCATGCATCCAAGAAATTAGCTAAAATTTGAAAGGCCAAGCATGGGCTAAGTATGTCAGTTTAGAGTAACAAGGTCTCCAGACATAAGGGAAGTTCCCACTCACTCTCGAAGCTCTTCTCCATGGGCCTTCACCATATGCTCACAAGAAAGATTGGAGGTAGAAAGGAGACCAAAGAAAGTCTCCTTTGTGGCATAGACAGGAAGAAGGTAACTGACAGCTTCAGTGGGAGACAAAAGTGCCATCATCTTCTATAGATCTTACAAAGCAAAAACTTAACGTTGAGGTAGGGGCAGCAAAACGTCTCACCCATAGGACTTGGCAAAGATTGCTTCTGAGGGAAGAATGGAAGCAAAACCCTTCTACCTCTAGGGAAGGATAGGAAATCATTTCCCAGGACACAGGCAAAGATCTACTACTGATGGAGTAAGGGTAGAAGCAAAATCCTTTTACCTCTGGGACAAGCGGAAACTACCTTGGGCCCAGGATCCTATGCAAATACACCACGCCTAAGGTCAAGGTCAGCTACAACCAGAGGAGTGGCAAGAAACTCCCACCCAAAAGCAACTACAGATACAAAGCTAGTGTGGTTGAGGGGAAGAAACACTGAAAAAGCCCCACCCCCCAAGTCCAAGGGCCTTAGTAAGACACAGGCTAGATCAAGACAACAGAGAAAACCCGTAGCCCCTACCACAAGCCTAGCATTGAATAATAAGCAGTAATAGTCTACTGACAGAGGAGGGACGGGAGCAGGGAGACAGACTCCCATCTGTAGCAAGGTGGGCAGAGACAACTAAAATCTAAACAGAAAGTTGTAAAACTGAGAAAAGCATACAGCACCCAAGCCCCTCACTCCAAGCACAAGGGAAAAGGAACCTACTGCTAGAGGAATGTGAAGTCTGTGGTATACTGAAGGTAAAGATATCAACAACAAAACCCAAATCCAGCTTGACTACTGATCGATTGATTCAACTCCTCGCACAAATGGCCTGGGAAAAAAGATGGTTGTCCCTTTACAGGTATACATACTATTTACCTCAACCTCTACCATTCTTCTACTCATATATCTGGCACTCAGTCAAAAACTGCAAGATATATAGAAAAGCCAGGGAAAAAATGCCACCTTCAAGAGATAAAGTAATCACCCAACTGAGAGATGACTCAGGTATTACAACTATCAGACAAGAACTTTAAAGTAACTATGACTAAGAAGTTCAAGGACCAAGTAGAAAAAAGTGGACAACTTGCATAAAGAGAAGAGAAATTTCAACAGAGATGTGGCAACTACAAGAAAGAGTCAAATGTATATGACAGACATAAAAAACATGATCAAAGATAAAGAATTCCCTAGATGGGCTCACCAGTAGACTGGACACAACTAGGGAAAAGTTCAGGTATCTTGAGGATGGATCAAAAGAAATTATCCAAACTGATACACACACACATGTACATAAATACTAAAAACAAACAGATCATCCAAGAACTGTGGTTCAAGTCTCAGAATGAGAAGAGAAAAGGAATGCAGCAGAAGAAAAATTTGAAGTAACAGCCAAGAATCTTTCAAAATTAATGCAAGACATCAAATCACAGATGTAAGAATTTCAGAGAACACCAAGCACAATAAATTATAAATGTACACACATATATTCGTTATAATGAAATGCTGAAAATCAAAATGAAGAGAAAATCTTGAGGAGAGCAAGAGAAAAAAAGAAAGATTATGTACACAGGAATAAAGACAAGAATTATAGCAGATGTCTCAAAAACTATCCAAGTTAGAAGACAAGAGTGACACCTTTAAAACACTAAAAGAAAAAAAACCTGTCAATTCTATACATAGTGAAAATATCTCTCAAAAACGAAGGCAAATGAAGACTTCCAGACAAACAAAAGCTGAAAGCATTCATTTCTTGTAATGCCAGTTGGCTGGCAATTTTATAAGGAAGTTCTTCAGGCAGAAGTAGGACACTAAATGGAAACGTGATCTACAAAAAGAAATGAAGAGTTTCAGAAATTGTAAAAATGAAGGTAAATTTAAAAGACACTTTTTCTTATTTATAATGCCTTTAAAAGATAACTGACTAAAGCAAATACAACAATTTATTATGGGGTTTGTAACAGGTGAAAGTAAAATGAATGACAACAGTAGCACAAAGGATGGGTCTGAGGAATTACAAGTATACAGTATATGGTTTACAAAGTTCTTAAACTATGTGTATGGTAAACCCTAGAGAAATCACTAAAACAAAATTTAGGAAGTGGTATAACCAACAAAATAATAGTGGAAAGAAAATGTAATCATAAAGAAATACTCAGTCCAAATCTACAAGAAGATGAGAAAAAGAAAGAATTAATCAAACAAACTGGAGTTCATCCACCTATCGTAAAAGTCCAACATGGGTGGTTGGCTTGGTGGCACAGCGGTTAAGTTCACACCCTCCACTATGGCGGCCCAGGGTTCACTGGTTCAGATGCTGGGTGCAGACCTACACACCATTTATCAGGCCATGCTGTGGCAGGCATCTCACATATAAAATAGAGTAAGGTGGGCACAGATGTTAACCTCAGCAACAATCTTCCTCAGCAAAAAGAGGACTGGTGGCAGAAGTCAGCTCAAGGCAATCTTCCTCAAAAAGAAAAAGTTCAAGATGGGAAAAAAACAAAATCAAGATGGTCATATTTTCTAAATGGCTTCAGGGGAAGAATACATGTCTGCTTGGGTCTTCCTCCTCTACAAAAAGTTTAAAAGTTGGAAATCTTCAAGGCTCTGCCTTATGTCCTTTTTTTCATTTCTATATTCGCTGCCTAGGCAATCTCACCTACTGTCATGGCTTCAATGACTCTCTGTGACACTTAAATCCATCTAGATCTCTAAACTAGACCTCTCCTCCTGAGTTCCTAACATATATTTTCAATAATCTACTAGACATCTAGTAGACATATAGACTAGCAGTAGCCCCTAGTAGACATCTAGACAACTAGACATGTCCAGAAACACCTCAAACTCGACATATTTAAAACTAAATTGAATCTTTATCTCCAGTGTGATATTAATTCCGTTTTCCTTTCTCAAAGACAGTTATTCACTTAACTGTTTCAATTAGAAACCTGTAAGACATCCTTAACTCTTCCCTCCTCCTCATGATCTAAAACAAATCTGCCACCAAATCTTATTAAGCCTACCTCTGATCTACTTACTTTTACTTCATCTCTTCTGTTACTATCTTAGTCTAGGACACCAGTCTCACCAACACTAGTACAACAGCTTCCTAACTGGTGTCCACCCTCCACCATCCTCCACCCTGCAGGCAATTATCTCTTCACAAGGCAAATTTGATGCTACCCTTCACTTAAAAGCTTTCAATGACTTCCCATTGCACTTAGGATAAAATCCAAAATCCTTAACAAGGACTCCAAAGGCTCTTCATGATCGGACCCTACCTTGCTTTCTATATTCCTCCCCTCCAGTGTTCTTTCTCACCTCTAGGCTTTCCATTTGTTGCTCCCTCTACAAAGATAATTGCTCCCAGCCTTTCTCCATTCCCTTCACCTAACAGAGTCTACTCAACTTTCAATTCATTCTTGGTTTAAACGTCAGTTCTTTAGAGAAGTCCTTTCTGACTTTCATAGATTTGGTTAGGTCTCACTGTAATAAACTCCCTCATCACATCTGCAATTACTCATTTAATGGTCTTCCTCCTCCATACTGTATTGTATACCCAAAATATAAGTAGGCTCCAAGAGGGTAGGGACTTTGTCTATCAACTGAGAACCTAGAATATAATGCTTTTCAAATGGTAATCCCAAATCTGCTGGAAAAAACACCAAAAGTGTATTTACAAAGTAAAAACAGCCACACAGATATGAGAGCCAGAACATGTTATGTGTACACACACACACACACACACACACACACACACACACACACACAGTAGAAAAGAGATTACTTCAGACCTCACAACTTAGGCAGACCCTACCTCTAATAACCCCAAGAAAAGAAGATGGGACAGGAGAGAGGTAGAAATAATTAGGATGGTCCAGGTTAACCTGAAGAAAAATGCCCCAGGTTAAATAACCGATCAAGGCATATTGCTTGGCCTTGAAAACCCCAGCCTAAAAAGCAGTTTCTCCGAAGTACTGTCTACTTGCACTAGAATCACTTGAGATGAATTTTAATGCAGATTCCTAGGCTCCAGCCAAGATGACTAAAACTCAAAATCTCTGGAGTTGTGACCCAGGAATCTAAAGTTTAAAAGCAGTCTAAGTGATTTTTATTTTAAACTTTAAACTGGTACCTCTGAATCAAACCAACCACCACATTCGCACCTGTATCTCTCTTCTCCCACTGTGAGAGACCTGGTTCCCCAAAAACATCAATACATGTACTCATTTGTTCTATCCTACCATGCACGTAAAATAGTTTCAGAATTGCTCCCATCATATTTTCTAGAGGCTACTGGAGGTAGAGACCACCTCTAGCGAAATACCACTACCAAAAACAAATCTACCAAGTAAAATTCATGATTTCTTTGCAATTCTTTTCGACCTTAGTATGTATCCCATGAAGGTATAAAGTCAGAATGCTCTTTTCAAAAGTTTCTTGAATTTTTTTTCTGTAATTATGTTATCCATTTGATATGACATAAGGCTCATTTGTTTCTGCTTATATTCAGTTTTAAGGTTTTCTCTTCCCATCCTTGTTGATCTTCTAGTTTTTTTTTTTTGAATGTGTGAAACACATGGTTCAAAACTCAAAACTATATAAAAAGGTATACTCGAAATTTTATTCTTTTATAGTCATTCTACCTTAGTTCCATCTGTCCCTTATAGGTAACTGTTTTTTACATTTCTAGTTTATTATTCCTAAATTTCTTTTTACAACAGTAAGCAAATATATAATATATTCTTATTTCTCTTTTTTCCCCAGATAAAAAGTAGCATAATACACCCCCACATACACATAGCACTCTTTTGTATTTTTCTTATTACCCTAAACTCCAGTAATTTAATAGGCTAATTTTCTTTAGTAAGGTGAATAGCACAAAAATTTGAATTCCTTTTCCTCTAATTCAGATTACAAAATCATTCAATTATGGAAAATTCAAAGAGTGCTTTTGAAACTCTTATGGAATATTCAAAGAGTTATTTTTAATATGCAATCTCCCTTCAGTGCTCTGGCACAAAATGAAAGGGAGTTTTACCTAAAATATTAAAATTCTATTTGAATCCTTTTAAGTGACCATGGCAACATCTTCTCCTCTGGGTGACTTTAGCTGGCTCTACATTTCTGTCTGGAAAGGTAGCTGACAATTGCTTTAGGATCTTTCTTCCACCCTCTCTTGACCTCCCATGTTCTCCTAACATGGAGATGGCTCCTCCAAACCTGAAGAAGAAATAGTGAGCAGAAGATTGTAGGAGTGTGCTAAAACAAATCTAAGGACAGCAAATGGGAAGTAAAACCTGAAAACGGAGAAAGGACCTGAGTAAAGGAGAAGATAAACCAGTTTCCATTTGTCTCCATTTGAAATGCTCAAAATATTTTTATGTTTAACAAAATAAAATTAAAAGAGATCACGGCAAGATCTAGGCACCTTATATTGGGTCTGAGAAACTTTTTAAAAGAATAACTATGAAACAGCAATCCCTGGAAATATTAAAAGTGTGCCTAAAGAAACAGATTGGACCAGATGATCTCTCTAGCATATCTTTTAGTTCTAAGTTCTAAGACCAACATCATCTTTCTCCACCTATTCCCATCTCTCCCTTTCCACCTCCCTCTCTTCTTTATATCTAAATCATGTATCTTCCCGTTGAAATTGTATCACTACTTCTAAACCAGTTTCAGACCATGACTTCGGCTGGCCAGCAGAAAGAAATTCAGCAGACTGGATTTGGCACTCTCAGGTGAACTTACACTTCAGCAGAAGCTGAGGTCAGACAGGTAAATGAGGTATACAATCAAACTTTATGTACTATTCCCTATCAAATTTAGATCACACTGTTCAGCTTGGCATTCCTACATTCACTGGATCTCTATATTCTGAGCTCTATCCCAACTCTTACTGCTCTCTACTAAGAACCGCCATAACCAGCTCTTTCCTAAGAGCTATTAAAAACACCTCCCCAAATCTTATTCTTCTTCAAAATACAGCTCAACTCCACTTCCTCAGTAGTGTCCTGATGATTCTCCTTCCTTGTACTCTCACAGCACTTGCTTGTGCTACTCATTTTAGAACATCATCATACTTCCTATAACCTCCAAATTCTCATAGCACTTATTAACCGCACCCTTCATTTAATACTTTTTACTAGGTCACATATATACTGGATATTTTCATGGCTGAGACACAACAGATATGCCCAATTAGTGAACTCGTCATAGCACAGCACTTTATACTTCTCTGTTACAGAGCTTTTTACATAGCATCTTAATCACTCGTTTATATGTATCCCCCTCACCAATAAAGAATACAAGTTTCCTGAAGGTGCCCTCTGTTAAGTTTCTTAGTACTGCCAAAGCGTAACATACTGCTCACAAGAGTATACAGTAAATAAATCCTTTACAAATTAGTGAATGAAAAACTAAATTAGCTAAAAACAAGAGAATATGATCTAGACCAGAGACTGCAAATTAGTGGTCCATAGGCTGATCCAGCCAAAAGACTTATGTTTGGCCTGCACAATGTGTAAGAAAACTAGAATTAGTTAAGAACATTTAGAAACTAGGAAATTGCACAAAAAAATCCAGATTTCTGACTTTTCTCAGGGGAAAAAATTGTGAGATCTGCCATATGACCTAAAGGCAACAAGAGACTAGAGCACAGTTGCTCCCTTTATATTAGACATGCATTCTTCAGTTAGGCACCTTCTTTGCTTCACTTATTTATATCACCTGTCTGGCCCTTGCAGGTATGTAGGTTTACAACCAATGATATAGACCCATGAATCTCTGGTGGGCTTTCTAAGCCACTTATTCAAATTTGGGGCATTTCTAATCCCTACCATCATGTTTTTCCAATGCTAAACAGGTTTATCAAAATTTCCTAGCCTTCTCTCATTCCAAATCTTGACAAAAGGAGTCTACTGAACAGGAGTCCCTACTGGTAAAGCCAGAAAACACAGTTTAGATGGATTACTACTACTTGATTAGAATGTTTCTTGGTTCACGGGTCAAATTTTATTATGTATTTCCTCTAATGAAATATTCTATTAGAGTGGACTCTTATTCAAAGTATACTGTTAACAATCACTTCTCATACTGAGTCAGTCAGCTAAGAGAGAGTTTATCTTGGGAAATTAAATTCAATAAATATTTATGCAGTGTTTGCAAAATTATAGGCCCTGTGAAATGGTTAAGACATGAGCTTAAAATCTCCAAATCTACCAAGTCTGGTACCAAATCTTGGCTCCATTCTTTAGCTGATAAATTCTGGAAACTTACTTCTTTAAGTCTCAGTTTCCTTCCCTTTAAAATTTGGACAATAACAGTACTTACTTCATAAGACTGTAACGTGGCTTAAGGAGAGAATGATGTGAGGCACTTTAGTATATAGTGCCTGGCACACAGAAAATAATAAAAGCAGCTATCATTTGAGTATGAGTACAGAAACAAAAACTAAAGAAACAAGATCTCTGAACAAAAATTCCTAAGTTTTATAATAGTGTTATTAATATAGCGTATGGAAACACAAAAGAGATTAATTCTACAGGGAGAAGAGAAGTAACACGTGAGCTGAAAGAATAAACAGGAAAATAATAACTGGAAAAAGGGCAAAAGAGAGGAATTCCAAAGACAAGCAAGAGAAAAACAAAAGCAAGAAAGAAATTAAAGTGTTTATTTCCTGGGACAGTTAGTAGGCTGGAATAGACGTAAGAAGAAAGAGTATATGAGAGGGAACTAGCAAAAAATAAAGTTAGGAAAGATGGCCGGGACCAGGATTCAGGCTTTCAAGCCACATTTATCGAGGCTTACTAAATGGAAGCACTGTGCCAGGGCATGTAATAGAAGAAAAGATATTTAAAAAACCCCTTCCCTAAGGATACTTGATTATCTGGCATGGTGCACAGCATATCACTGGTGTACAATAAATCTGTAAATGTCAACTAATAAATCTAGTTAAACGAAAATGACAAAGCTTTGAAACAGGAAGGCTTAAGAGAAACAAGAGTAACTACCATCTGACAGCAGACCTAAAACTCTATAAACCCTCTTCTTCCACGTGCACTCACACACGTACACACACCCCACAGAGCACACAACTGGATAGGTTCCATATAAGAATATGAACATAACATGTGCACACACAAAGGAAAGGAAGCTGAATTATTTGTCATGCAACATAAATTAGGTAGGTAACTAATTTGATGGCACATCAAAAAGCTTAGATGGAGAACTAGGGCTTCTTAAAGAAGTGGCTGACTCTAGGGATGGGGCAGGGAAAGCAAAAGATGAGCCCGGAACATCTTGTGGTGACAGCAACTTAAAAAGTGCAAAACAAACAAAAGAATGGGGCCATGTCAAAAGGGCACAGGAGCCAACCTGTAAGAGCTCTCAATGGCCAAAGCTCTGTCACCCAATTTGAGTGACAAATAAGCAGCACAAAGATAAAATAAATATCCGTGAGTGATACTATTACAAATAAATGACTGAATAAATAAATAAAAGGAGGAGATAAGTCTTCCTTACAGAAGAATCCCAATTAATAAATATAGACGGAATGAAGAAAAAGAGAAATCACCACTAGAAAACAATAAAAACTGCTGTAGTTATGATCTACCAATGAATGCTAAAAATTAATAAGCAAAAGTTTAAGAAACAGGGTACTTGTGTGCCCTCAAAGTATCTCCCCAAAACATTTTATAATTTACAAAATGATAAACAGTAATTTTATAGTGGAGAAACCTGGCAAACATCACCTTAACCAAAGAACCAAGGTTAACATTACTAATAATCAGACAGATACTGACATCGAGTACCCCCTGATATGATACACAGAGAAGGGCACATCATCTCTGCATTACTCTTCCCAAAAACGCATCACCTCATGAGAAAACATGAGACATATCCAAACTGAGGAACAATCTAAAAATAATTGACAAGTAGTCTTCAAAAGTGTCAAGGTCATAAAAGACAAGAAAAGGTTGAGGACCAGTGACAGATCGGAGGAGACTAAGGAGACATGACAATTAAATGCAATGTGGGATCCTAGATTGGATCCTGAATTAGATTCTGGAACACAAAAAGAACATTAGTAGAAAAACTGATGAAATCTGAATAAAGTCTACAATTTACTTAGCAGTTAATAGTACTGTCTAGTCAAGAGTGTTGTACCAACATTAATTTCTTAGTTTTGACCACGGTACTATGGTTATATACAATGTTAACATAGAGGAAATGAATGAAGAACATATGGGAATCCTTTGTACTATTTATGTGACTCTTCTATAAACCTAAAATTCTTTCAAAATAAAAAGTTTAAAAAAAATCTTGGATAATAAAAACAGTACTAGTTGCAATACTATGTTTTTTTTACCTTAGACTCACTATCAATTCACCCGAACTGTGGGTATTGTTCTCCAATGCAAGCTATATTATCTCTGCTCTTACTTTATGCTATGTCAGTCCTATAATATAATAAAGCTCTAACAAACTAATATTCTACCAAAAATAAAGTTCTCGATCTAATTAAAAACACTCAATTCTCCCTTTTTTGACATCCTAAAAATGACTAGTATTCAGAATTTCATCTTTAGTTATATAAGCCTTCACAAAGCTTTATCTTCAATAGAAGCCAACACTGTTATTGCTTACAACATAAAAATAATAATTTAAACAAAATCCTTACCTTCCAACCACTGCCAGCCTCTCTATAATATGGGAAGTTATCACAAATCCACTGGTAAATCTCACTTAGAGTCATTTTCTTTTTGGGTGAGCTATTAATTGCAAACGTAATGAGGCTGGCATAACTGTATGGAGGTTTCCCATCTTTGTGCTGTTGGACTTCTTCCTGGTCCAGGGTTGTATTTGGGTCAAGGAGTGCATTCTTCTTGGAAATTCCTGTCCCATGTGCATTTTGTGTAGCATCAGATTTTTGGATGGCTGCTCTCATGGTGAGCTGTGGTAACCAGTCCATAGATGTTAGGCTGCTCTCCAGTTCAGATGTCATCCTGAAGGTAAATAGACTCCTTAGTCAATATAAAGGAAAGAATCCCTGCTTCTCAAAATATCCAATATTCACAAATCTAGGAGTTCCAAAGCTCATGAGGGAAAGCCTGAGTTAAATCTGGAGGAAAAAGATTGAGTATGTTAATGACCAAACCAAATATTTAAGGGATCAACATTTCCAATCTTTTTTCTTAATTTTTTCCTCTCTAAAACACAACAAATTTGGTTTTAAAATGTTTAAAATACAGAACAATACATACACACGAAGTGTTTCTGGTGCCAATCTTTCCAAAAAAGACTGTCACTTTAAATAGGGCAACAGGATCCAAGTATGAAAAAGTCAGTCTGCAGTCCAGCTCTTTACTCACCAACACCACAGGCCCTTTAAAAACTTAAGATTGTACATACATCTGGCATTTCTTTTACAAAAATTTTAGGGGAGTATACAAACAAAAGAATTCCAAAAGTAAAGTGGAGGGAAGAGGTCAGAGAAGTAACTGAGAAATGGGCACAGGAATTTGCATCAAGGAAAGAAAGTAGAGTTGAGCTCGTGGGAGGTAAGAAGAGTAAAGCAGGGTAGACAAGAATAGCAAGTAGACAGGCTAGCTGGGGGAGTAGACCGAAAAGAGGAATGCAAACTCAAGGACACTGATGAACAAGAGAAAAGGAGGATAGGCAGTACCAGGCAGTTTTTTAAAAAAAAAAACAAACCAAGGAACAAGCTTAACAAAACCAAAGATTTGGGAGTGTTGGATACAAGAGATTAAATCACATAAATGGACAGCAAGAGAAGAAGCATTAAAAGCTTAAGGACAGGCTTATGCAAACATCCAGTGATATGGATTCTGTAATGTATTTCTCTTCAAGGCTGAAAAATTTAGACCATTACCACTCAGAGGGAAAAAAAGAAAAACAAAATCTGCCAGGTTAACACATATTCTGAAGAAGGGAGGAAGCTGCTCTAAGAACTGAAGATAAAAATATAGAAATAAAGCTTGACTCTTCACAGCAGAATTGCTAACTTTCAGCAGAGGGTACACACCTTTCTACCCTGGGATCAAAGAAGGCTGACAATAAAGTAGAGAAGAACGAAAGACTTCTAAATGATACCAAAATACAGCAAAAAAGAAAAAAACAAAATAAGAAATTTAAAGCATCTCAGTTGACAGAAAAACTGTGGTTAAGAAAATCCCATATAGGCCCCTCATCCCAAACGGCTGCAGGCAACATGCAACCTGCAGTACATGCTTAGGATCTGAACTTCTGGGAGGCAATATAGAACTGATAAAGAGGCTCTTGAGACAGGCAGACCAGAGTTCAAGTACTAATTCTACCAGTTACTAACCATCAGACTATGAAAACGTTAATTAATATCCCTAAATTCCAGCTTTCTCATCTGTACAATGAAACAATAAGAGTACCTACACTTAAAATATTACTTTGGAATTAAATGTGATAACGTGCACAGAAGAAACATTCAACATGTGTTAGTTAATAATATTACTCTAGGAGTATCTTGGGAGGGAACTAATGCACTATAAAGTAAACCAGATCAAGCAACAGCAATTATAATTCAAGAGACAGTCATGAAGGTTCTGTCTATATTGCCAGGAGTTCTATTATCCTGTTTTTCAGATATTTTAATCCACAGTTTTACCTTTCTCATTTTCTCAAATTCCCGCCATCTCTACTGTATGCATTCCTCTGAAACCTGAACTTTCTTTTCCCCCCCGCCCCCACCCCGCGCCACCTCCCCTCCCCCCCGCCCACAAGAAAGATTAGCCCTAAGCTAACTACTGCCAGTCCTCCTCCTTTTGCCAAGGAAGCCCAGCCCCAAGGCAACATCCGTGCCCATCTTCCTCCACCTTACATGTGGGACGCCTACCACAGCATGGTGTGCCAAGCAGTGCCATGTCCGCACCCGGGATCCGAACCAGCAAACCCCGGGCCACTGAGAAGCGGAACGTGCGCACTTAACCACTGCGCCACCAGGCCAGCCCCCGAACTTTCAATTCCTTTATACAGAACCTTCAGAGATCTAAGAACAACTTACCATCCCGCTCTACAATCTCAGCCATAAATGCTTATTCCCAGCATGAAATAAATTATAAGAACCGGTGGAATAAGGAGACAAGATAATTTAGAGACCACAGAATATCAAGAGTAGGCAAAGTACCCTAGAGATCAGAGACCAATGTCTTCACTCCAAAGGTGAAAAATTAAGGTCTACTGAAGTTAAAGACTTGCCCAAATTCACATAGGTACTTAAGAGCAGAACTAAAACCAGAGCCCAGATCTCCTGATGCCCAATCCATTAGTTTTTCTACTGCACCTCATCTGTAAAATGAGAATAATAGTACCTACCTCACTGATGTGAAGTATTCAAAACAGTGACCGGCAAATAATAAGTATTCAACAAATGTTAGCTACTGGTGGTGGTGGTGATAACAGTAGTTGCTGTTATTACTATTCACATTTCATTCTATAAACATTGACTATTACTATACCATTTTGTCATCCTATTTGCCTCAACTAAGTCTCCACTGAGTACCTTTATTTTGTTAAAATTCCCAAAGCACCCAGTCACATACATTTTCAAACTTAATAAAAAAGCATGTTCTGAAATGGAATATAATTGATATCACAGATGCCCCCTATTGAGAATCATCTTTAACTTCTGTTTCCCTCCACCAGTGCCAGTAATTGAGACTTTGAGAGTCTCAGTAATATAAATATACAATAAATAGGAACTTAATACATGTTACGACGTTTAGCAAGAATTTATAATTACACATGTGTACAGCGCTATGCTGGAGTGAGATTTTATACACATACACACACACACACACACAGGAAGTATGATAAAATTCCTGACCTCCAGGAATCTATAGTCCAATTAGAAAAGTCAAACACAAGAAACAGCTGAAAAAGAGTGCAAGGCTGAGCTCTAGGTGCTCTAATGGTTCAAAAAACGGAAAGAACATGGACTGCAGCCTTGAGAGGTAGAAAAGAAAGAACTTCAGCTAAGACTTCAAGAAAGTCAAGATCTGAACAGGCTGGAAAGTCTAGTCATCAGAGTCCCTAGTCATCAGAGATATGAGTGAGAAGTATTCCATTGCCATGCTTCTTTTCATCAGTTCTGCTAGAGCAGATTTAAAGTACACTATAAAATATCTCTCAAGTTTAAATTCTAAAAAAAGTGTTTGCAATTTATTAAATTTTATATATTCTTGGTCACTACAGTGGTTCTCCATTGGGCACTGAAAACAGAAAAAAGGACTGTTAGATTTGACTAGATTATCAGTAACTTTAGAAAGAAATCTCTTAGTGAAATGGTGGTGACAGAAGTCTACTTGTACAAGAGAACAGATGGTGGTAAATTTAAAAACAGCATGAGAGGCTCTGAGGAATCTGGTTATGGAAATCTGGTTAAGAAATGTCGGGCCCTCATTACCTCACCTCATACCAAACGCTTCTTAGCTGGCCTCCTAGACTCTGATTTCTCAGCACTCCTCCCTGCTAATCACCTCCAGAGTCTATGCATACACTCAAGAGAAATGTGTCAGCATTCTTTCATGTTATTGTGCCCCAAAACGTTCAATGGTCCCCTTTCTCCTATTATACTAAACCTAAACTCATTTTCAACTACTTTAGCTTTTATTAATCTCTTATTAATCTTTATCTAAATTCCTAGAGCAATTATAATCTCAGTTTGGCATTTACCATGCTGTTTCATATGAATAATTGCATCATACATCTAAGCTTTCTAGTCTCACTCTCTCTTCCCTACCTCCTCATTGAGGATAGAGACCATGCATTAGTACTTCAGATGCTACCTAACACCCTGGCAGGTTCACGTTACCTAAAAAATAACATAGTATTTGGATAAGAAATAAGAGTCTTCCTTTCTGGAATACCTTTTCTTTCTTACTCTGCTTAGCTAACTCCTTCTTTTACTTCAAGACTCAGATCAAATATCTCCCCCTCCAGAAAGGCTGGGCAATCCACTCTTCCCATCTTCCTTCTCCTAAACTGAACTAGAGCCTGCTCCCGGACTAGAATATAAATACCTCTATCACAAGACTTGTACATAATTATAACTATCTTTATCTCTCTCTCTCTCTCTCCTGAGACCATGAGCTGCTTGGAAAAAGGAACTTTCTTATTCTTTTCTGTCTCCCCAATGCCTAGGAATATAGTAGGTAAAGGGTCAATAAATGGTGGTTAAATGATTGAAATAGTGACCACCCAATGATGCTGTGGATGTGTTCCTCCACAAACAAGACCACACACATTTAAAAGCAAAAAGGAGGAGGTGAAAGAAAAGAAGTTATAACAGCATGAGATAAAGATAATCACAGGACTGAAGTCCTTTATGAATTAGAAAAAAGTATGACTTAGAGAACAGATTGACAAGTAGCACTACACAGGAACAAAGACAGTTCTACTGGAATAGCAAAGAAAAATACAAAGATGGAAGCAAAGATAAAAAGATATTGCGACTTGTGGGAGAAAGGAAGGCATGGAGAACTTATGTCTGAAGTTCTTAAATCTATGACGGTTATCTGTTGCTGAAAAGAAGTTCCATGAGGAATTTTCCTGCATAAAACAAAAAGGTAAAGAGCATCAAGATATAACAACTGAAGACTGTCATGACATGGCGGGAGGAGAGGGGGTTCTAATCCTACTCTATAAAACACTGCTACTGATATGATCCCAAACATGCTTTTTGCACAGTGCTTGGCCTCCCTCTGCAACTTCCCTAACTCTCACGGACTAGTCAAAGCTTACTCAGAAAGCTTTCCAGTTTTCAACAGTATCAAAAAGAAAGGAAATGGGGGGCCTGCCCAGTGATGCAGCAGTTAAGTTTGCACATTCCACTTCAGCGGCCCAGGGTTCTCCGGTTTGGATCCAGGGTGCATACCCACAGCTTGTCAAGCCATGCTGTGGGAGGTGTCCCACATATAAAGTAGAGGAAGGTATGCATGGATGTTACCTCAGGGCCAGTCTTCCTCAGCAAAAAGAGAAGGCCTGGTGGCAGAGGTTAACTCAGGGCTAATCTTCCTCAAAAGCAAAAAAAAGGAAGGAAATGGGTAGAGATATTGTAGGCTCCCTAAATGGAGACAAGAGGAAGACATCAAGGAAAATAAAAAGAATAAGAATAATGATGTTATGACCTAGATATTCCTGAATCCTCCCACTCCATTCCTGACACTTGGCATTTCATCTTAAGATTTGGCAGCATGTGGAAAAATTGAGCATCTGAGAACTCAAAAGAAATCCTTGCAATTACCACAGCAGTAATTCTGATCACATGCATCTCCAGGGGTCTAGACATATCCTTTTTTTAAATATATAATATACAACTTCTATTACAGCATCTCAGCACTCAAGGCAACCAAAAGCAAGGTCTATGACAGAGACCACTAATTGTCACCTAATATCTGTTTTTACCTTCTTCCTTAGACTACAACCCCAATTTGATTCTGCATGGCATTGTGCCTTTTGCCCTTCCTGCTCTCTGGAAGTGAACACAACAATTGCTCCAGGAGTCATCTTGGATCATAAGGTGATCTTTGAGAATGGAAGGCACATACTGAGGATATGGGAGCAGAGAGAAGGAACATGGATCCCTGATTATTTTGTGAAGCAATTGTGAAGCTGCCATCCTAGCTCAGAACTACCTACCTTCCAGGCTTCTTATGTGTTTACTTCTAAAGATCTCTACCAGCAGGTGAATGCAATTCCTAACAAACACGGAATTTGGGACACGTAAGTGGGATGACAGAAGTAACAGAACCTAAAACGAGACACTCTCGTAAAGGAGGGGTTGATGATGCAAACATTAAGAAT
This sequence comes from Equus quagga, assembly GCF_021613505.1. Taxonomy (NCBI): domain Eukaryota; kingdom Metazoa; phylum Chordata; class Mammalia; order Perissodactyla; family Equidae; genus Equus; species Equus quagga. The sequence goes on along the minus strand of NC_060271.1, from coordinate 16,104,265 downwards.
TCTAATACTGCAGGTTGGAAAGCTGGTGACACTAAAGAGGGACAAAGGATTTGATCAAACTATCATCTACAGATGCTGGAAAGCAAACTATATGCCAACTGAGGCTACAGCAAGGAAAGAAACAGAGGAAAAACGTAGAATGTTGGCATGTGTTGGCTCCTTCTTGCCACTTAAAGTCTGGAGAGAGAAATAAACTACCATTAGAGTTGCAAGCAGAGATAAGAGAAAAAGCAGATTTGCTAAGGGAGGTACTCCCTGCCTATGGCCTGCAATTTAAGCTAAGAGTCCTATAATTTAAAGCCTTGTGAGGTTGGGAAAAAAACCAACTGCTTCTGAAGAAGCAAACTGAAGTAACTGAGTGGTCGCTGCAAAACTGCAACCTTAGGAGGAGAGAAGATGGTGCCTTGCCTCTCAAAAGCAACGTTGTGAGGGTGTTGTCTTTCCACCCGAGACTATTGTTTCAAATGGCCTCATCAGAGCTATCATTCCTTCAGGAGCTAATAGGTCAATGAACTTGGATGGGGGGAAAATATATCCATTATTTCCACTAACTTGTAACTGAAATTTAGCATTTTCTTTAATTATGAAAGTAGACAACAAATCACAGTAGCTTTAACAGTACCTGTGACTTTGCCACCAATAAAAATCACAAATATATATTCAAATCATGTGCCAAATGCTGCAGAATCTCAAATTTTTATTTAAACTCCTCAACCACTCAAAGTTATGATAGTATCTTAGACTTGCCACTAGCTCTTTTATCTAATGTGTTAATTTAAAGGCACACATATTACTAAGTTACAAAGTTAATATTTTGCTAACCGTATTTCAATATAACAATGGCTTTTCTTTGTAATCCTAAGTATTTTGTGAATTTTGATACATTATTCTGAGAAGAATCCACAGGTTTTATCAGATTGCTGAAGGGGTTCCACGGCACCAAACAAGGTTAGAATCTCTGGGGTAAGCAGAACACAAAGGGTGAAGTTTTCACATTAAAAGATTTTGTCTGGGCAGGTCCTTTAGCTCAAAGCAATAAAAAGTCTAGAAACTAAGTTTTTTAAGATAACTGTATGGCGGTGGGGAGGGGGGGTGGGAAAGAGAAAGTGCCTAGCCTGTAAAACCCTCTTAAGTTTTCAAAATAATACCCAAGCTCATTAATAAGAAGTGAGCTGTAAAAGCGGGACATTTCCCAGAAAGGGTATCTTCACCAATACCTATCTCAGATGCAACCATGTACGACACTGAACAAGCTAAAACCATTCAGAGGGCATAGGGGACAATGAAGACCCCACCCAAGAGCAGAACCAAGGAACTTACTACACCGTTAGGGAGTCTCGGCCACTCATACCCAGTAGGATTTTATAATCGATATGGACTAGTGACTACTGAGTGTTTCCCATTATGCCCTTTGCTGAATAACAGCTTATACTGCTGTTATCCTATTCCTTCTCCACCCCTATAATATTAGGTATGTAGAGTGCAGATTATTCATCTTTGGTTTATAGGTCTTTGAACCACAGGAAGCCACTTTGGATTCTGATGAAAGGGGCTGCACCCAGAGAGCTTGGATTTTCAGCTAGATAGAATAACTAGATGAAACTCTGGGTTATCTCCCCTGGGAAAAGGGCGAGTAAGTTCTATATCGAGGAAAAAGAGTATATGTGGATATTTGGGTACCCACAGAGACAGATCATGGCAGAAACCTAAAAGGAAATAAAAGCTACCATAGATTGACTTTACATTTTATAACTATGTAATATAAAAAACAGTTGTTTAAATTTATAAATGAATTAATAATTTAAGCCATTTCCAAGCAAAGGTAGCTGGTATTATTTTTTCAAAATTAGTTATCATATATCAGCAAAATCAAAGTTTCTATTTTTAGTTCAATTTCAGCAAAATAACACAGTCAATGTTCTACATTTAAAAAGATATGGCTTGGTGATTAAGAATACGGGCTCTGGAGTAAGACTGCCTGGATTGGAATCCAAGCTCTTCCACTTTTAGCTATGTAACCTTAAACAAGTAAATTAACCTCTTTATGCCTTAGTTTTCTCATCTGTAAGATGAGGATAAAAAGAGTACCTACCCAAAGGACTGCTGTGAGGATTAAAAGAGTTAATACGTACCAAGCACTAAGAATAGTTTCTAATACATAGTAAATAAGCACTCAATAAATGTTAGATATTAATATTATTAGCAAACTCATACTCTTCAGAATTTTCTAAATTTTAAGTGGTGGTCATTCTTAGTGGTTTTAGACTTACATGCCCTAAATCACACAATAATCATTTAGCAAACTCAATGGAAATGAACCCCTTATGAGTTCAATTATTTATTCTAAAGAAGTGACCCAGAAATGATTGTTTTAAAATTTTGTTGTAGATTGCATATGAGAATTGAGAACAATTTTTTCCCATAGAAATAAAATCATATGATCATGATTCCTAAAGTAGCCCACAAAATCCTATTTATTCTTTAAAGGAGTTCTAAGTCCACAGTTCTAAGAGTGTAAAAGCACCAGTTAGATATCTTGTGGCAGAGAGACAAAGGTGTAACAAGGAAAAGAAACACGTTTTTCCATTTTTCTACTGGACTAGCTTGTTTCTGATAAAACTTTCACATAGTTTATATCTAGCATATTTCTCACTACCTTCTATGCCTTGAATCTCCCATCTCACAGTGCCCTAAGCCTCCAATACTGGCCCTCAATGTTGGTGTTATAACCTCCAAAATTAATTACCTGCTTTTCTCCTCCAGTAAGAACTCCCATCTTTTCAAAGTACTTAATCTCTGCTCCATTGAGGAGGAAAGTAAACAGCATCAAACTAATCTCCACTAATGTATGAATAACTGAGCCTCTAAACTTCTTAGGCGCAATGACCTTTTTAAAAGATAAACCGAAAAAATCCTCACTGGTTTGAAGTAAAAATACAGGTGGAGGAATCATAATTTAGGATAAGGAATTCAATACACAAATAGTAGAAGGTCATTCTTCAAAACTCGACTTTCACAACTTTTCTTTCACCTCTAAAATTCCAAGAATATTCACAATACAGCTGATGCAAAACTTTAGGGGATTTAGTGAGACAACAGCCATTTGTAAACACAATTATAATCACGGAGTTATTTACCATAAAATCAGAGATGAAAACCCTACTTACATCATTTTTTAAAGTCCTGGGATTACCTATTTTGGAGACCAACAATATTCTTTAAGATGTCCAAGACAAGAAAAGTTGACAACTTATTCCATCTGTTCTCAGGTGTGTAATTCATTGTGGTTTTTCTTAAAAAAGTTTTAGCAGGCTAATATATATCTCCCTTGCTATAGAAGAAAATTTCTTCAAATTCTATCTTGGAAAATAAGAAATGATCAGAGTTCTCTTCATAATGACACTTCATATATTTTATAATATTAACACCATTTGGGTTTCTTCAAGTTTAAAGTCTGGAACTTTTCCAACAAGATCTGATTTAAGAACCATAATATATTTACTGCTTTTCTCTAGAATCTCTCCAAATTACTCCATAAATATATAATCTTAGATTCACAAAACTGTATTCTGAATTCATACAAGCCAACTCATAGTTAGAACTCCATATGGGGTACAAACTTAGGGATCATATGATCAAGAGATATTTTTATGCTCTATGTGTAATTCTGATCTTAATATTTTACACTACAATTTAGGGAGGAAAAATAAATACTTTTGGACATTAACCACTGAACTACATTCTGTCATTAAGTAAATACCGTATTTTGCATTTAAGTCTCATTCTATCTACTGGAATCTCTCTACCTCTGAGTAGTTGGAAAGACTGAACACTAGTCCCTTTGACATGAGAACACTCAAAGCCATCTCTGCAGCTGTTATTTAAAAACCCACACAGAATCTGCTATTAATACTTTATAATATATATATGTATGTGTGTGTGTGTATATATATATATTAAAAAAATAAAATGCCTCTGAGTAACATGTGTCCACTGGTTCATTTTGTCTCATTAAAGTATTTATCCTGACCTCTCTGTTTACAACCATACTGCTTCAACTCACCATACAACAAAACTGGATATCCTACGTCAGTTTTATCTCCACACACTCTGTCTCTCTGGCATTATACCAGTAAATTGGCATCAGTGCTGGCAGGGAGCTAACATCCTGGAAGGTGATCCCATCTTATCTTTTAGTGTTAACAGGATGCACAGAAAATGCTGAAGAAACAGCTTAAGCTGCTACATGTGATGTCTATGGTTCAGTGGTCCTCCAAGTGTGGTCCAGAGACCATTTCAGGGGATGTGAAGGGTCAAAATAATTTTCATAATAAGATGTCATGTGCTTTTTCACTCTCATCCTCTCATAAGTGTACAGCGGGGCTTTTCAGATGCTATGTGATGAGTGATATCACAACAGATTGAACACAGAGGCAGAGATGAAAATCCAAATGTCTTCTATTAAGCCAGCTATTTTTTAAATTTTCAAAAATGTAGCAAATGCCAATCTTCTCACTCATTTTTTCATGGAAAATAGTTATTTTTCATAAAACATGTTATCTATGTTAACATATAATGGGTTTATTATTTCTGTGTAAATTAACAAATAATTTTTTCTTAGGTTTAATTTCTAATACAATAAATTTTGATATATATAACTCACATAAACAAAAGCTCTTTGGATACTAAATTTCTGAGAGACCAAAAAGTTTAACAAGGATGTAATAATAAGTTATCATCTGAAAGACTGAAGATCACCGTTTCTAATATAGTATAATATAACGGAAAGGCTAAGGGCTTTGAAGTCACTCAAAAGGGCTTGAATTCTCAATCTTCCACTTATTAACTGTATCCTTAGACAAATCAAACAAACCTCTAAGCCTCTCAGAATTGCTCTGAGGAATAAATGACAAAATATATATGGAACACCCTAGTACACAGTTAATGACTGGCACAAAGTAGGCATTCAACAAATGACAACTACTAGAAACTCTTTACAAAAAAAATGTGCTTATTTTCTCCTTTGTCAATAAAGTCTCCATAGTATACAGCACACAACAAATATAGTTGAATTCAGTTCCATATTGTGGATTTAAAAAAATATTTGGCATCATGTAAGTTTCCCTGGCCACAACAAGTAAACATCATCAGGCTTTTCATGAGATGCACAGAATCTGAAAAGGCCAAAGATCAGTCTCTAAATTACTTGTAAGTCTTCTTACATAGGCAATCTGACACACAGCTGTTTAACAATATGGAACGTCTGTAATATGCACAGGTTACATGAGTCAGGGTTGTTCTGAGAGTATTACAAATGCATTCTAATACCTACTTTTACATTCCTTGTTACAATTTCAAGTACGGGTAGGTTAAAAGAAAAATTAGATTAAATTGAGTCTATTACAGAATAGGCTTTAGTTTTTATAAGGAATTTACCAAAAATGTAAAGGGTTGGGTAGAAAGGGAGGGATCTGGGTGAAGAAGACACATTCAATTCCAAAATTTAAAACAACAGTCATTGAAGGAGAGAAAAACTAGAGAACTATACCAGTCAAAAGTATATTTACTGAGACATTTCAGAAAAATAAATGAGAATGAGTTAAGCTAGAATCCTAATAAGCTATGAATTTCACCATGAGTCAACTCATCCTACCTATTAATTAAAATCTAAATAAACAGACGCTCTGTTCTAAGAGCACATCAATCATTATCAACTTACATAACACATCAATACTGATTACCATTCCATGGTGTGAAAATGGCTGAAGAGGACTAACTTTCACAGAAATTCCAGTGCTATTTAGAGTGAAATGTTTACTAATAATCAATCTGTAAAGATCCTGCCACTTAAACTTAGACTCTAGGGGAGTCCCTCTGCCTAGAGACTTATCTCGCTTATTCTACTAATAGTTCCTAAAGACCTTATATCTTTTGTTTCTCGCCATCATCATTTCAGAGCTTCTGAGCTTTACTATCTTTAACAGACTATCTTTTTCTTCTCACCAAGGAAAACAACTTCTTTCATGAATCGTCACAATCATTCTTGACGAAACTACTCATTTCCTCCCATGTGCTCCAGGAAGGCACAGTTATTTACCATCTTCTATGGCATTATCAGATTCTTTTCTCAACTTGAAAAGCATGGAGTACTTAAGACTACCAGATGTTAAGATTTACTGTAAAAACTACAGTAATCAGGACAAGTGGTTTTAGTGAAAGGACATTGTACAAATTAACAAAACAGACCCACACATACATGATCAAATGAGTTTTGATTAAGGTGCCAAGACAAATTAGTGGGAAAGGGAAAGGAAAGACTTTTCAAAAACTGATGGTGAAACAACTGTTTCAGCTGGCTATCTATATTGGGGAAAAGTGAACAATGACACTTACCTCACATCATACACAAAAACTTGAAAAATGAATCATAGAACTAAATGTAAAAGCTAAAACTATAAAATCTCTAGAAGAAATCACAAAAGAAAATCTTCATAACATTTGGTTAAGCAAATATTTCTCAGATACAACATCAAAAATAACAATTCATAAAAGAAAATAACTGATAAGTTGGACTTTATCAAAATTAAAAACTTCTGTTCTTGAAAAGACACTGTTAGCAGAATGGAAAGAAAAGCCATAGACTGGAAGAAAATGTCTGCAAAGCATGTATCTTAAAAAGGACTTGTGGGGTCGGCCCAGTGGTGCAGCAGTTAAGTGCCCACGTTCCACTCTGGTGGCCCGGGGTTCACCGGTTCGAATGCCGGGTGCGGACAAGGCACTGCTCGGCAAGCCATGCTGTGGCAGGCGTCCCACATATAAAGTAGAGGAAGATGGGCACGGATGTTAGCTCAGGGCCAGTCTTCCTCAGCAAAAACAGGAGGATTGGCAGATGTTACCAGATGTTAGCTCAGGGACAATCTTCCTAAAAAAAAAAACGGACTTGTATCCAGGATATACAAATAACTCTCAAAACTCAGTAATAAAGATAACTCAATTTTTTTAAATGGGCAAAAGACTTGAAAGATAATTCAACGAAGAAGATATATGATGGCAAAGAAGCACATCAAAAGATGCTCAACATCATTAGTCATTAAGGAACTGCAAATTAAAACTACACTGAGGTGTTACTACACACCTACAAGAATGGCTAAAATTAAAAGACTGACCATACCAAGCGTTGACAAAGATACAGACAAACTGGAACTCTCATACACTCTAGTGGGAATGTAAAATGGCACCATCACTGTCAAAAATAGTTTGACAGTTTCTTAAAAAGTTAAACAGAGGCCAGCCCAGTGGCGCAGTGGTTAAGTGTGCACGTTTCATTTTGGCGGCCCAGGGCTCGCCAGTTCAGATCCAGGGCATGGACACGGCACTGCTAGGCAAGCCATGCTGTGGTAGGCGTCCCACATATAAAGTAGAGGAAGATGGGCACAGATGGTAGCTCAGGGCCAGTCTTCCTCAGCAAAAAGAGGAGGATTGGCAGCAGTTAGTTCAGGGCTAATCTTCCTCAAAAAAAAGTTAAACATACGACTACCATATGATCCAGTCATTTCACTCCTAGGTGTTTACCCAAAATAAACCATATGTCCACACAAAGACATATACACAAATGCTCACACATTTTTATTTGTAATAGCCAAAACCAAAAACAATCCACATATCCATCAAAAGCTAAATGAATACACAAATTGTTATACATATATCCAATGGAACAAAAAGGAACGAACTATTGATGCATGCAGTGACACAAATGAATCTTAAAATAATTATGCTGAATCAAAGAAGCCAGACACAAAAAAAGAATACACACTCTATGATTCAATTTCTAAAAAACTCTAGAAAATGCAAATAAACAGATAGGGACAGAAAAGCCGATCAGTTAATATCTTGCAGAGAGGGACAAGAGGGAAAAATCACATAGTGACACTAGGAAACTTTTGGGAGTGATGGATATGTTGTGAAAATTATTTTGGGGGTATATATATGTGTCAAACTTAAAGAATGGTACTATGTCAATTATATCTCAATAGAGGTGTTTTTAAAAAAAGAAAACAAAAGCCTTGAAATTTGGAGTAGGTAAGGATTTCTCAGCTAAGCAATAAAAAGAAAAAGCCATAAAAGAAAACACTGGTAAACTGGATGTCATCAAAGTTTAAAACTTTTTTGCTCTAACAAAAAATTTGCATCCAGAATATGTAAAGAACTCTTACAATGCAATAATAAGAAAACAAACAACCCAGTTTAAAAATGTGCAAAAGATTTGAACAAAGACACAGAAGTAGCCAATAAGCACATGAAAAGATGTTCAATATCATTAGTGATCAGAGACTATTAAAATCACAATGAGATACGACTCCATATCCACTGGAATGTCTGCAATCAATTTGAAAAGCAGTAATAATCTACCTTCAAGAACTTAGCTTAAACCCCATTGGTTTCTTCTTGATAACAATGACAAAAGTAAATACATTTGTGCTGTAAGGTAAAGCGTGAACGATTATCCCCATTTTATGGATTCCAATCCAGTGCTTCTTGTCATTATACTACATGGGCTTCCTCTTTGTGGTTTTATATTTCTTGAATTATCTATAGACTACCTGTAATATATTAAGAAACACTACTTTTTTCTTAGCTTCTCTTTACCCAGTCTCACTTTTCCATAACCTCAATGAATTGTGCTTTTTAACACAGTTAATATATCATTTTGCAAGCTCCACAAACATGTGGGAGGTGAGGAGGAAGAGTGTCAGCATAACTGTGAGGAAAGTACTCCTATGTTTTTAGTCTCCAGTCAGCACCATAATCTTCAACAGAGACCTGTCCATAACACCTATTCCTCAGGCTCTCAAGTGAGTACTAGCATGGAGCAGAATAATCTTTTATTTTCCCTTTCTTTTGTTGCTTCTATGAGAATCTTGAATGCTAGTAAGCACATTAAGAGGTATTCAATACGTATTTGTCAAACTGAACAGAACTGAAGCAGGAGTCCAATTTCAAATCTGCAATTCTAAGCATACTCTGTTCTGATATGAAGGTGGAACTCAAGTCTCCCATTCACTATCCACATGACTATAAGGAAAAGGTCTGAATTCTAAAAATATCCTATTTTGAAATCCTAACTCTTCCCATCCAACACTGGACACATGCTGCTTTTTCTCAGACACTTTTTGTAGTGTTTTGCCTAGCTCACCATGCCCCTTCTCAGAGCTGTCTCCATCCTTAGGGCCCTGAAAGTCATGTCTATACCATGTCTGTCCCAGGATTACAACAACAAATTAAAGGATTTGAACCAGGGTTGACACCTGACCCATGTTGTTCACCTGAATTTTCTTCCTGAGGAATTTAGAATTAGGACTGAAACAGTTTAGGCCGGTCTCCTAAATGAAGAAATTATGAACTTGAGAGGTACGGGATGGCCATGTGCCAGCAAGGCAGAGAGAACTGGTCTGTAGAAATGAAGAAATAAATCACATTCAGAGAAATGCAACAGAGAAGAGAGTATACTGCCTAGGTTGTTAAGAACCTAAGTTTCAGGGGCCAGCCCAGTGGCGCAGCGGTTAAGTTTGCACATTCCACTTCTTGGTGGCCCAGGGTTTGCCAGTTTGGATCCTGGGTGCTGACATGGCACCACTTAGCAAAAGCCATGCGTCCCACGTATAAAGTAGAGGCATATGGGCACAGATGTCAGCTCAGGGTGAGTCTTCCTCAGCAAAAAGAGGAGGATTGGGGGCTGGCCCCGTGGCCGAGTGGTTAAGTTCGTGCGCTCCGCCGCAGGCGGCCCAGTGTTTCGTTGGTTCGAATCCTGGGCGCAGACATGGCACTGCTCATCAAACCATGCTGAGGCAGTGTCCCACATGCCACAACTAGAAGGACCCACAACGAAGAATATACAACTATGTACCGGGGGACTTTGAGGAGAAAAAGGGAAAAATAAAATCTTTAAAAAAAAAAAAAAGAGGAGGATCGGCAGCAGTTAGCTCAGGGCTAATTTTCCTCCAAAAAAAAAAAGAACCTAAGTTCTGCTTCCTCAAGAGATCCAGCTACCTCTGGATTCTGTGAAATTCCCCAGTATTCTCCAAACAAATCCCTTTCCTTTTTTGTTTGTTACATCCACTGCCGATTTCCTTCACCTGCAACCAAGCAAAGCTTGACTAAAATAAGCTCACTAAATCAAATCATATCATTTCTTCTTTTTTATTTTTCAGTATTATTATTTTATACTACGTGCACTCTTGGTAGGCACAGATTTTATATTTAACTCCTGTTTTACTTTGCCAGTATATTCAGTGATGCTTTTTATTCCCTATTACCTCTGATGTTATTTTCCCCCATGTATATGAATTCAGGACAATTCAAATTTCTCCACGACTTGCCCATAAAAAAACTGCTGCCTTTCATAACAAGTTCTTTTAATCAATTTCAGACAATGTATATCAAAATTAAATAACTAGTTTTCTATCACTTTCTTCCAGTCTCCTGCATTGATATTTCCCTTTTGCACTTTTTCTCCCCACTCTGGTGAGGAAGATTGGCCCTGAGCTAACATCTGCTGCCAATCTTCCTCTTTTCACTTGTGGAAGACTGGCCCTGAGCTAGCATCTGTGCCAGTCTTCCTCTATTTTGTATATGGGTCGCTGCCACAGCATGGCTTGAAGAGTGGTGTAGGTCCACGCCCAGGATCTGAACCCATGAACCCAGGCCACCGAAGCAGAGCATGACGAATTTTACTACTACACCACCGGGCTTGGCCCCCTGCACTTATTTTTTTTATAGTACCTTCAATTAAAAGGAATACTTTTTTTGGCATCCCGCATTTAAGAAAAAGCCTCAAATTATGATAAATACTGACAGCCAAGAGGCAGAATTTAGTGATTAAGATCACAGGCACTAGAGCAAGACCTATGTATGAATCCCAGCTCTGTCCCTTATTCCCTGTATGTCCTTGAACTGCTTAACTTTATCTCAGCGTCCTCATTTGTGAAATGAGGATAATAATGGTATCAATTTCAGAGTTGTTGGGGAAACTTAATAAATATACTTTAAAAATGCTTAAATAATGCCTGGTCTAGTAGTAAGAACACCATAAATCCTAACTATCAAAGTCAATATTTTAGTCACAAAAGAACTTATACACTATACGTCCTTAAGTCAATAAATAGTCAATGGTACTCTTCAATACCTGATGTTTAGAAACGGAAGCCCTAGGGCATTCCGTCATCTTAGATCAAAGATTAAACTACTTTTAGGATGATCTAGACCAGCTCTGTCCAAAAGAACTTTCTGCAACAATGGAAATGCTTGTGTGCTATCTGATATGATAGTCCCCAGCTGTCAGTGGCCATGGCTACTGAGCACTTAAAATATGGCTAGTCTGACTGAGGAACTAATTTTTTTTCACTTATTTTTAATTAATTTAAACAGCCACACGAGGCTAGTACTACCATAATAGACAATAAAGCTTTAGAAGATAAGCCAGAAAAATTCAAAATACATTTTAGAAAAAGTTTCTGTAATGGTCAAAATTAAGAGAGTTTCTCATTACTCTTCATTTAATTGGAACATGCCATATCTAAACATGCAAATTAATAGATTTTATCAATTCCAAAGAAAGCTTGATAACAGTGAAAATGATAAACTATGGCATGATAATACAAATGCTATTTCTGCCACTTGTGAGACAGACCTAAAAAGCACAAAATTATATTAATTATAAATATAATACACATACAATATTAAATGTCAGCAACATCCTTAGCCTGAAGGCCAGTTGCAAACCAGAATACTACCAGTAGACCCCTAGAATCCAAGAATTTAAGGTGAAGGAGAAAAGAAAGAAGAGGAAAAAGAAATCCTCTTCTGCCTCATGTTCTTGAGCTGACAGCAAAGGACACAAATCTGTTCTAAAAATGATGATCCCTTTTGCTTTCTACTACTGGAAAAGAGAAAAGAGGAGAAAAAGTATACCGGATGCTTTATGTGTATATTTAATCCCTTAAAGCCTAACAGCTCAGTGAGGTAAGCAATAACGACCCTATTGCAGTAAAATTACAAAAAGTAACTTACCCAAGATCATATGGGTAATACGTGGCAGAGATTTGAACCTTGTGTCTACCTGATTCTAAGACTTTATACCAGAGTTGCCTTATCAATACCAAGCCTGATACTAGCAACAAGGCAGCAAGAAGCCTTCAAGTAAATCTACCCCCTCTCTGGTCATTCTAAACAGCAGGGTCATCGATATGAAGAGGAGGGAATGAGGAAACAGATGGACAGGAAATTCATCTGAGAAACTAACACATGAGCTTCTCTGGTGCTAAAATATCCTTATGTGTTCCCTAGCACATCCTAAACAGATAGATTAGATCAATAATAAAAGGCGTCTTTAAGGGAAAAGCCTAACAAAAAGGAAAAAACGAATGTGAAAAAAGGAGCAAAAATAGAAAAAGATCAGGTAGGAGCTAATAAATATCACCAACAACTACTTACAGGGTTACTGATAACCCAGTGTCCCAGGCTGTAAACAGGTGTGAACCATAAAATCAATCCTTTAATAAATGTTAGACAATTCAGAAATGCAGGAAGGGCTCTATTTAACAAGTCCAAAGAAACACCAAACTTTACTGTGCTTTGATCAAATCAAACTGTAAAAACAATCTACTGCTACAATATGTGAAAAGAAGTATGTTATATACATATATGTGTTTACTTGTCTACATAAAGCAAATGTCCAAAGAAAGCTTTTCCCTTTTCAGTAAGTTTTTGCCATTACCAAATCTGTGATTGGAAATAAAACACAGTTAAGCCTCAGGATTCAAATCCATCTTACGCAAACTCAAGAACCAAAGAGATTCTGCTAAACTTTGAAGATTCCATTGTTTGACAGATTCTATTGTTTGACGTCATTATCTATCCGAAACTCAGGAACTGAACAGATGTAGATGACCCAGTGTTCACTATCCAGACTCTTACTATCCAAACTCAGGATATGAATGCAGCAGATTCAGACTGCAAGGAATACCTGTGAATCTTATAAAATTTTAAATGTAATTTCACATGACTTACAAAATTAGGGGGTTTTTAGCAACATGCAAGTAATCTACTAAAATCACATAAACACTGGCTGCAAAACAGATCTGAGAAAACATCTTTTTATACCATATTTTTTAGTAGATTGCTGGAACAACTTATTAAGTTATTGCTCCTCAGCTCCAACTCCCATCCCTTCGTCTCAATCTGCTTTAATGACACTGGAACTGGGACTCTGCACACCACATTTCTGCTTTGCCTGCTGGTTTCCTATAAGGCTTTGCTAAGAGGGAGCACTAAAGATGGACTGTAATCCTGGGGAAGTAAAGATACTGGAGCCTCCTGTCTATTCTTTTGGCTTCATAAGAGCGTTACCCCAGCAAATGCTTCTTCATCCCTAGAGCAGCAGATCCTCCCCGTAGTAGAAAGTGAATCCAGTTTACAGTTCTTCCAACACCTGTGGAACTAGCTTCATCACACCCAACTCAGAGACACCAGCAGCAGCCAGCACCCTTTCCTCAGAGGTCTGGGTTTCAAACCCACGGGATCCCTCTTCTGAGCTCAGACACTAACAACAGCCACGTAGTGCCTTCTCTTTACAGGTCTGAGTTTTGGTTCTACAGGGCCCTTCCTCTAAGTCTCTAGGTTTTCCCTTTAGTCCCTAAGCCCTTAGTGCTGGCAGTTGTTTCCAGAAGTGTCTATGTCCTTGATACTTTAGAATTTTATTTTTATCCCTTCTGTTACCTAGTCAACAACTTTATATCTAGTCGATTGTATTAAAATATTTCTGTTCAAGTAACTGATGTGGTTTCTGCCTCTTGACAGAATCCTGATTGAGAAAAGAAAACAATCTCATCATACAGAATATGACGTTACTTATAGTGACTTTTGTTAAAATGCAATTCTACTCATACCAGCAAGTAAAGAACAAAGTGTCAGTTAAGAGCAATTTGGTTACAATTAAAGAGTATTCTTAGTTGTTGCTACAAAATCTTTAACAATCACTCTTTTAAAGAAAATCTGGGGGGCCTTTTTCTAATTCACACATAGTATCCACTGGTATAAAATTACATGATATGAAGAGATTTACAATGGCTATCTCTGTCTTTCCAAATTTTCTACAATAAACATGTATTACTTTTTAATCATAAAAATACAGTGAGGAGGCCAGTCGGGTGGCATAGTGGTTAAGTTCATGCACTCTGCTTTAGCAGCCCGGGGTTCAACAGTTTGGATCCCAGGTGCAGACCTACACACCACTTACCAAGCCATGCTGTGGCAGGTGTCCCACATATAAAATAGAGGAAGATGGGCACAGATGTTAGCTCAGCGCCAATCTTCCTCAGCAAAAAGAGGATGACTGGCAGCAGACGTTAGCTCAGGGCTAATCTTCCTCAAAAAAAAAAAATATATATATATATAGTGAGTGTAATTTTAAAAATAATCCTAGTGCTAGTACCAGTGGCCTGGTGGTTAAGTTTGGCACACTCACTTGGCAGCCTGGGTTCAGATTCTAGGCACAAACCTACACCACTCGTCTGTTTAGCAGCCATGCTGTAGCGGCAGCCCACATAAAAAAGAAAAAAAGAGCAAGATAGGCAATGGATGTTAACTCAAGGCAAATCTTCCTCAGCAAAAGAAAAAGAAAAATCTTAACACATTCAGATTAAAAAAGGATCCAATATCATCTACAGAAAACAATACTTGTTTATCCTAAATACTTAAAGGGGAGAAAAAATTTTAATCCATTTACTAACTACCCTCTCCTACACAACAAACTTTTAAAATATGTCACTTTCATTCCACCCTGTACCTTCACTTACACATAAATTGTCCATTACCACTCTTACCTATGCCTACAAACTCCTCCCTGTCTACCAGTTTTCTCATTCCCAGCCACATGTCCAGTTCTTCTCCACCACCTCATATGCTTGAGGCTAGCCACTTCCTAGATATACAGGTAGTAAATACAGGATGTAACAGCAGTAATGTATATACAAGGCAGGTATGGCAAACAAGCAGTGTCAGTGGGTATGGGTTACTTTAAGAGTTCTGGCTCTATTCCTACTTGGATAGTGTAGCTAGGGAGGCCGTTTCTGGCTTGGGTGAGACTCTATGGGAAAGCAGACTAAAATTTACTGTGGTTTTAAGTAATCCAGTTTCTCTCTCCCTCACCAAAAAATAGTCATTCTTTCCTTCTCCTCCTCATATCAACCCAATGCTTGCTTCCAGTTAGAAAAATCAATGACAAACAGCAGTCTTCTATCCATACATCTGAGAATGAGAATTCTCTGCTTTATAGATGGACCATATAGAATATTACAGAAATGAAAAACATATATAAGGATACTAAATATCCCAACTCAGATGCCATAGAGCTTCTCAGTTTACGAATTAAATGCTAAATTTATAGCTATATCCACAAAAAATTTTGATTCTAGAATACTACGCACAGAATTATAACACAGAGTGAGCAAATTATAAACTAACTCATGGTATCTCTTCTCTATTTCATCATCCCTTCCAATTCTATAATTCTATCAAGCAAAAAGTTAGGTATATATTATTCCCAACCCAATGTCATATATAAGCTTCACCTAAACACAAATACTCAAATAAAGAGATGTGAGATATCAATGACTACTATATGATTGCTTCAGCATATCCCACAACTAAAATATCTTTTTAAGAAGTCTAATTGGTGGAAGATCAAAGTATGCAAAATATCCTGATATGACTATATTCAAAGTTTTAAACATTCAAAAAAAAAGGTAAAATGACTCCTCCCATCATACTAAGCAGAAATCACTGTTTAGTCAAATTAGTTCTATAGTAGCTTTGGAGATCAAAGATGATAGTCTTTAAAAAAAGTTATTTTCAGAGCTATAAAGATATCCCTTATTTTGGGTGGCGGGGGGGAATCACATGGACTCCAGCAAAGTAGAAAAGTACTCTCTCCTTCTATTTCCATTATAAACTGGAAGATGCATTCTCAGGGGAAAAAATGCCATAATGGCATGGAGTAAAGTTTTTCTACCGAGGAAAAAGGATAGCAGCCTTGGCCTGCTGAAAATCCAAGCATATAAAAACTAAAAAGGCAACTTCAGCTTTCTTTTGTGGCATTCCAGACAACCAGAATTTCCTTCAAGCCTAAGGATTTCTTGACTTCACATTCGTGGCTCTTAACAACTTTGTATTCCTCCTTTCCCTCCTTCTGCCCTCCAAAGCTGGGCAATTCCAACTTTCTTCATCACTTACTCTGTTCCAGCCACACTGACCACCTCATTGTTCCTCCAATATACAGGGCAACTCTCCTGCCTTGCCACTTCCTGGAGTCCCTCTACCTGGAATGATCATCTCCCACATACCCAACATAGGGCTCATTCCATCACTTTTTCAGGTCTTCATTCAATGTTACCTTTTCAGTACAGCTTTCTCTCTATTTCCTATTCCCCTTCTCTATTTTATTTTTCACCTTAGCCCTTATCACTGTTACTATCTCACTGATACTTCTTACTTATCTTGTTTATTAATTGTTCCTTCACCAGAATGTAAGCTCCATGATTACAGGATTTTTACCTGTTATGTTCAATACTGTAGTCCCAGCATTTAGAATAGTGTCTGACAAGACATTAGGTGCTCAATATGCTGAATGAATAAATGATACAGCTAGCCACAACACTACATGTAACTGTGTAGGTGCTACCATCAACACTTCATATTCTAGTCCAAAAGATTTCAATTAACAGATTCGATTTAGGTTTTTTTCAAACTGTGCTGTAGGAACTGCAGCAATCCCTCAGGGGCAACTGTGAGGGAAGATCATGGAAGCCTAAGCAAGCAGAAAAGTCCTGCATTTATCTGTTTTAGTCACTGAATTTCACATAAGATTTAATTTGTACAAAGGATTTAGCAACTTCAAAAATACCTAAAAATCACTGGGTTATATATAACAAGGTAGTTCCTACTTTTTACAGTTTACTTATTTACTGTAAATGAGGATAATCTAGGTATCATGTTTACATCATCCTTTAGAAAGAGGTTAAAATTAGCACCTCGTCTTATTTAATAATCTGCTACAAAGGCAATGAAAATTTACTATGTATTTTCCAATTAAAACAAGTAGAGAGCAGATTAGTTCTAAAAAAGGAATGATAAGCATAAAATTAGGTTATTTCATGTACAAGAATATGTAAGTTCACTAAGTGGAGATTAAGAAAAGATCCAAATCCCATTACCACAAACATCTCTAAGCAAAACTCTCTCTCCCAACCCCATCAAATAGCACTATTTGACAAAACAAAACACAATACAGTCATGCGCCACATAACTACGTTTTGGTCGACAACAGACCGCATATACGACAGCAGTCCCTTAAGATTAGTACCATACTGCCTAGGTGTGTAGCAGGCTATACCATCTAGGTTTGTGTAAGTATACTCTATGATTCTCACACATGATGGAATCACCTAATAACGCATTTCTCAGGACACAGCCCCATCATTAAGCAACGCATGAGTGTATTTCATTCTGAACCTCACCTTGAAATTCATTCTAATATGACGTGACCAGCATAACTTTTAAAATGCTACATGTTCTAATAAAGAAAAAGAATAGCACTCACCTTAATGAAGTTACAGATGGACAAGCCTGTCCATACAAACCCATCTGGCCACAAAGAGAATCTGAAAAGTAAAGAAAAGTTAGTTATCAGATGCTCCAAAGCAAATCAAACTATAAACCAAGCAACAATTCTAATTAAAACACTCTGCAAATAGAAATAGAAAGCTAGAAGATTCACCATTATCTGAACACGTACCCACATGAATCAAAATGCTACTGAGTTATAAGAAGAATTACATTGAGAAAGACAGACGTACCAGGAAGTATAAGAGAAACAGGCACACTAAATAACTACAACATCCAAAGAAGCTGAAAACTGATAAAATTTAACAAATTCTTATGTTTTATGTTATAGTGTTATAGAGAGAGTGTGTTCAAACTGTTTAGTAGAATCCTAGGGATTCTAAGAAGGATTCTCTGTAATCCCACAGAGAGGTGCCTAAAGGCTACCAAAGAGCTGACCATGCAGGTTCCCACCTCCACATAAGTGTCCACCACCCCATCTACTCCTCAATCAAAGCAGTGCTATCTTTATTGGTTTTATACAGTGGACTTTACTAAGACTTCATCTGAAGAATAGTTCTATTGCTTTAAAAAAAAAGTTAAGAATAGCACTAGAACAGAAGGAGCTTTCATTGAGACAGTTCTAGGTTCAAATTATAGCTGTGACACTATGAAACCTTGAAGAACTTGTAGAACCTCACTGAACCTCAGTTTCTTCATCTGTACCTTGGGGATAATAGTACCTATATAACTTTATTTATCAGGGATAAATCTGGAGGATTGCTGTTAGAATAAACAGTCATGTGCCACATAACAACATCTCAGTCAACAACAAACCGTATATACAACTGAGGTCTCGTAAGACTAAAACCACACAACCCAGGTGTGTAGCAAGCTATATCACCTTGGTTTGTGTAAGTACACTCTGTGATGTTTGCACAATGACAAAATGGCCTAATGATGCATTTCTCAGAATGTATCCCCATCATTAAGCAACGCGTGACTGTAAATTTATGAATGTGAAATTGTCTATTAGCACTACCACCTGGCACCAGGATGATCCACAAATGTCTACAGGTAACATGAATGAGAGATGTTGGAATGAGCATAAGTGTATATATATGCATACATTGCACAAGTGGTGGAGACTGTGAGCAACTAAAGAAAACAGGTTCACTCTAAAGAGATCAGCCGCTATTCTCAGTTCTAGCCAACTGCTGCTAAGCAAGATTGCAAGCCCAGTACCATAAGAACTTATTTTTCAACAGAAGATATCCAAAATTTTATTTGAAATCTCCTGATTTTTATTTTCTAAATACTATGTGGGCCAAACAAAACACTGGATTATGTCCCAAGTTACTAATATTTGATTTAGAGGATGACTTAATTCTCTGCGTCTAATTGTCCCTGCATGCACTGAAGAGAGAGACACTTCTATTTCTGCCAGAACGACAGAATAGATAGCTGGACCAAGCTATCTATGCCTACTGAAAACACAGACATAGGATAAAATTTTTTGAAATCTTTATAAATTAATCAATAACCTTAAAGAAAATAAGGTATGATCAAGATCAAAAACAGTGAAAGAGGAAAAGTGGACAAACATGCAGAGTACTGAAACCAGCTTTCATTCACCTTCAGGGCATTTTGCCAAACATTATGAACTTCAGCTCACAATTTCAAGGCCTACTGGGACCCAAGGTACAAGAGGTAAAGTCCAGGTGTTATCCAAGAGAAGTGCAAAGAAAACTGCTTCTTAACCTTGGCACTGAGAGCCGATGAGTGGATGGGAGACTATGATAGCAGCACAACAGTACCTCCCCTGGTATGCACAACCACAAACTGACCTTCACCTAGATTATAGTTTAGAAAGCTTCATACCTAGAACTTTGTTTAGGGTAGTCCTAGAATTACCATTCTACGTCCCCCACCCAACCTTTACAGAAGCAAATGCAAATCCTCTCTGGGGAATCTGTCCTTGATCTAAGCCTGGAAGAATTCCCACAGATCAAGGTTCTAAGGTTCCAAAATAAATAAATTCACAATCAAAAATGACAAAATTCAGAAGGAAACAAGCGACTCAGAGTTAAGATACAGCTGAAATACCAGTTGGCAGAATCAAACTCTCAAAGACTTCGGATATGGAAATCACTAGACACTTTACTACTTTATGGATGATCTACCGGCTCCTATATCTCAATTGCCTGCATGCAGATGAATCTCAAATCCACCTCGCTAGCAGGGATCAATCTCCTGATCTCCAAACAGAAATATCTAACATTTCCTCCTGGAAATCCCAAATTTACCATGTCCAAAACTGAATTCATCATCTTTCTTTAATGTATTTCCTATTTTGACACAATGGCACAGTTTTTCTATCTAAGAATGGCTTTCAGGATTCCAGCCTAACTCCTTTCTTTTCCTTTGTTAGAACAAAATCCTTCTTTTCAACTCCTTATTCCGATGAGGAATGCCTTCTTGAAACACTCCTGGGCTCTTAGGCCACTCTCACCGAAGAGGTAAGTAACCTGGTTAGGGGGCAGAGCTAACTCCAGGACTCTACATTCAGGACTCTACAAGACAGTGATATGAGTGTGCCTGCTCTGTTGACCCAAGCAATCTAGACATGAGGTGGGCTGGCCCCTGGTCTAGACTGGGTTCTGTTGGGTGGGGACAAGACAATGTGGAGAGTTAGTCAGACCACTGAGCTCTTAAACCTAAGCCACATTCTACAATATTCTACAACTATCAGCTGGACCAAAATCAAAGGTAATTCCTCCAAAAGTTACCATATGACCCAGCAATTCTACTTCTAGGCATGTGTGTGTGTGTATGTATGTATGTATATTTAAAATTCTCTTGGGGATACACATACATACACACACACACACACACACACACCCCCATATATGTACATATATGTATGTGTGCATATATATATATATATATCTATCTCCATCCAAGAGAATTTGAAACACGTTCACACAAAAACTTGCACACAAATGTTCACAGCAGCATTATTCATAATAGTCAAAAAGTGGAAATATACCAAATGTTCATCAACTGACGAATGGATAAACAAAATGTGGCATATCTATACTATATCCATATAATATACAATAAAATATTCTTCAGTCATAAAAAGGAATGAAGTACTATTACATGCTACAACATGGATGAGAGCCTTCTGCTAAGTGAAAGAAGCCACACAAAAGGCCACATATTATATGATTTCACATTTACAAAATTTTCACAATAGACAAATCCTAAAGATGGAAAGTAGACTAGTGCTTAGAGGTGGGGGGAGGGGGATGGGGAGTGAATTATAACAGATTTCTTTTTGGAGTGATGAAAATATTCTGGAATTAGATAGTGGTGATAGTTGCACAACCTTGTGAATAAAAATCTTTAGTATAAAACCACCAAAATGTACATTTTAAAATGGTGAACTTTATGGTATGAGAATTTTTATCTCAATAAAAAACTAATTTTAAAAACGGTAATGTTTCATTTTCTCATCCTTTGGTTCTTGTTTTCTCAGTTAGTTCAGAACTCAAGCAAGGGAAAAGGATATTTTGAATCCCCCAAACATCAACACCCTTAGGACCCCTAATTAGTTCCCATTCACTACCAACTCTAGTGCCTAGATATCTTTCTAATCTGCTTTAGCCTCAATGCCTTAGTTTGTTTTCTCCATTTTAATCTAGATAACTGCTCCTAAATGGTGTCCTGAACCCCAGGCTGGTTAACGGAAAGTACAAATACATGCCAATCTTCTTCTCCCTACCCAGGCAAGTGACCAGCAACAGGGAAATCTCACCAAAGGCGGCTAAGCTTCTCAGTGAAATCAGGAAAATCTCAAAATGTCTTTTAAATTACAGACTCACATCTCTGGAGCCAATTAAAGTTGAACAATTATATACACTCAATTACATCCATAATTTATACAGTTTAGTTCGTGCCAATAGCACCTACTAGCATTTTCTCCAAATCCTTTGAACACCAACATGCAAGAAAGTTTGTATAGAATGACAACCAGAATATCGGTAGTAAAAACCAGTCATTCACTGATGGGTAGGCTCCAACAGAAGCTACAGTATTATATCCCATCACCAACAGAAGAATATGGAATGTCTTTTAATACAAGCAGTCTTCAAGTGTATATTAAACTGAGTAACAAACTATTCACATTTAGGAAGCAGATGTTTAACAAACAGTTGTCTAATAATGCTTTATTTGAGAGCAGGAAGTGAAATGGGACTAAGTATTTTGAAAAAGCTCCCAAAAAATTCTTATGAGCCCTTCACTCCTCTCCTACCCACAAAGAGATGTAATTCTTTATGGTTTACAAAGAACTTAGAACATCCATGACTTTAAGTCAAGACCTAGAATGGAATCCCAATTCTGACCTTGGGTATATTGTTAACTTCTCTAAAGCTTAATTTCCTCCTCTACACAAAAGGGACAATTCATGCCTCAGTTACTGTGACAATAGCTTAAATGAAAGCACCAGCATAATACCAGACAAAAGAATTAAAAGTTTGTTGAAAATAAATGGTATAGCACTAGAGGTCAAGAGACTACTCCTTTTTTTATTTCTGAACTCAGCCCTATCTTTCAAAAGACTTGAAAGTATAAAATTCACTAGCATCCATGAAAGAATAATCCCTTTGATGCAGGCTGACTAAGCACTGTACGTTGTTATACCATTAGTCACAGGTAATCATTAAAGCAGTCATGGAAATAACCTCTGTCTTAATAAGCCTAAACAGGAGAAATCTGCCAGAGGAAGGAGTAAAGGGAAAAGAATCCTCCTGGGTGAGTAGCAATCATCTGGTCATCTCAGCTCCACTAGCTAAACCTGAAGGCAGTGGAACAGCTTGACCTAAGAAGTGAGATCTTGGAGTCATATGGTCTCAGAAAGCAATTAAAATCATGTGAGAATGATCAATTCACCACAGGAGTATTAGAGGGAAAAGAGAGGCCAAAACTTAACTCTGAAGAACTCTAAAAGATAATTAAGGGAAGAGGAACTAGTTTTAAAAAAAAGAAAAAAAGGAGAAACTTGTACTGGAGATAGCAGCAAGTGATTTAATGGGGAGAAAGGAAATAATGTCACATGTAGATCAAAATGAATATAAACTGAGAATATTGGCTTTAACAGAAGATCACTAATATTATAGATGGCGGCTTTTGTAGACTAGTGAGAGCAAAAACCAGACTACAAGGAGGTTAAGAATTAGAAGAGGGAAATAAAAGTTTAGCTGCAAATTGTGTAAAATGAAAATAAATGGTAAGTGCAATAAGATCAAACAGAGCAGAGAGAAAGAGATTAAGAAATCAGGAAAGGTGAAGATATCCCCACTACCCTGTTTTATTCTTCACAGCTCTCATCACCATCTGATATGATTTTTGTTTCCTGCCTGTTTCTCCCACTGGAATGCAAGCTCCATGAGAGGTGGAACTTTTACCTGTTTCATTCTGTTATATTCCTAAAACCTGGTATATAGTTGCAGTCATATCTGTTTAATGAATGAATACACCAGGTTCCTCAAGAGTTGGAAAAAGAGTAAATTTAAAGTAAGAACCAACAAGATCTGACTGAAAACTCAGCATATCTTTTTAATACAGTCTTTGTATCCATCACTTCTCTCTGCCTCCAAGCAAGTAATTTAGGATGAAACTGCAGTTAGAACAAGGTAGGTATCAAGAATATATAAAGAACTCTTACAACTCAATAATAAAAAGAGAACCCAATTGAAAAATGGGCAAAGATTCAAAGACATAGCTTGCTCAGGGGTAGAGTACGTGAGTGCAAGAAAAAAAAAAAAAAAAAACGGCAAAGATCTGAATAAACATTGCTACAAAGAAGATATACAAATGTCCAATAAGTACATGAAAAGATGTTCAGTATCATTTGTCATTAGAGAAATGCAAATCAAAACCACAATGAGATATGAACATCCACAGAAAAATGTGTAAACAAATATTCATAGCAGCATTAAATCATAATAGCAACAAAGTAGAAATAATCCAAATGCCCACTGACAAACAGATAAATAAGATGTGTCATATCCATACAGTGGAATATTATTTTGGGGAAAAAAAGGAATGATACACGAAACATGTGTGACCCTTGAAAACATACTAAGTGAAAGAAGCCAGTCACAAGACTACATATTACATGATTCCATTTCTATCAAATGTCCAAGACAGGCAAGTTTATATTAGTAGTCAGATTGTTGGTTAGTAGTTAGATTAGATTAGTAGTGTCAGAGTTTGGGAAGAAGAGAAAAGTAAAGGAGACTGACTGCTAATGGGTGTGTGGTTTCTTTTAGGAGAAAAATGTTCTAAAATTAGATTGCAATGATGGTTACACAACCCTATGAAAGAACTAAAAAACACTGAATTTTACACTTTAAAGAGGTGAATTATATCTCAATAAGGCTGGTTTATTTTTTTTTTAAAGAGCAACTTTAGGGGGCCAGCCCCGTGGCTGAGTGGTTAAGTTCGTGCGCTCCGCTTCGCCGGCCCAGGGTTTCACTGGTTCAAATCCTGGGTGAGGACATGGCACAGCTGATCAAGCCACGCTGAAGCGGCATCCCACATGCCACAACTAGAAGGACCCACAACTAAAAATATACAACTATGTACCGGGGGGCTTTGGGGAGAAGAAGGAAAAATAAAATCTTTAAAAAAAAAAAAAGAGCAACTTTAGAACCATCACACACGAATGTTCTTTGTTCTGTTTAGTTCCTGCTTCTTCCTTCACTAGTGCCACAGGAGCCACTTCCATCCCCCAAACTGGAAGAGGAAAAGTAATGACTTCACCAGAAAGAAACTCTATTATAGCAATTATTTTCAAATCTATAACCCTTTAAAACATTAGTCGTTCATGAAAGTTTGTTTTCTGATGGGCTCCATTATTTCCAAACTACATGGTTTATTAATTCTGTTTAATGAAAATACACTCATGGATCACAAAAGTTTTATACACCGTGAAAAAATTCTATAGGAAACTACTCCACTAGTATCTACAACTCAACCACTTGGGCTATACCTCTCTCCTCCTAAAACAAAACCAGGGCCAGGTCTAGTTATTCTCTTATAACAGATGATGAAAAAAACCATACCAACCAACAATCAGCTTCAGCTTTTTAAGAGTAGGAAGTGTAAGTCTGAACTAACTAACTGCCTCTTTACCCTCCATAGTTAAGGACTGGTGTCAACAAAACAGGTGGTAAACGCGGGGGAGGGGAGCTTCTTGGCCAAACATCACAGAGCTATAACTTCTTCCAAACCCCAAACCTTACTTCCTGCAATTTATGTAAACAGATCACAGGCCACCCTCTTCAAACCAAATCATAACTCAAGCAAATAACACAGGATTCTATTTCTGGGGCTGTCATTAACTCACTGGATAATCCTGAAGCTTCAGTCTCTCTACTCAGTAACAACCACAACTTCTGGTCCCAATATCAAATCATGTAGACTAATAAAGAACTTTTCCTAACTTATAGATCTATCTTTTGGAAAACCCAACAAAAGTATATGAAACAATCACATTATATGTTTAAATCACCTTTATTGACTATACGAGAAATATGAAAAACTCAAAAGATTATTCCCTCCAAACTGCTGAACTCTTCCATTTTAAACTTTTAAAGGTATTCACTAAACAGAGAGAGAACAAGCTTTCAGAGGGCTGAAGGGTTTTGAAGCTTTAAATTTAAGCTCAGCTATATTTAGAAAACCAAGATGCCACCTCTGGATCCTGTATCTTTATCTTGGGCATTTGATTCATGTGCTTTGCCTGGTGTAATTCAAAGCAAGAGATCCTGCCACATCCCTGAAAAGTAAACTGAATGTATCAGAACATACCAATTATCAGAGGAATGACATGCTGTACTGCAAGAGAAAAGATGGGAAGCTATAGTCTCCACTGCTAGAGCCGTTTAACAAAATAAATACCCGTCTGGTCCCCAAGCCAGCCTACAAACCAATGCCAACTTTATAAGCATCATTTCTATCCTACTCCCGGAAATCCTGATTCAAGAGTCCAGAATGAAACCTAGGGAAATCAATTAACTAAAAATATCTCAGGTGATTCTGATTTACAGCATAATTCAGGAATTACTGGTATAGGACAAGAATAGCAGAAAGGTTTCATATCATTTACCATTTATGCTTGATAGTAGCTGCCTAAAGTGCTACACTGAGAAGGTCATGTCTAAACACAACCAGTAAATAGTAGTTTACCATGGACATGGTGACAGGGAAGTGCAACATGCAAAACCTCGTATCTGTCATCTTGATTTAGACCACTGAATGAGCTTTTTTTAAGGAGGCTTTGAGGGTAAGAGAAGAGACTCAGACCTGGATTATTGACTTTTAACTGGCAGGAGCTCTGGCTGACTCTGGGAGGGTAGTAGGTAGCAAGAATAGGCCCACTGGCATCCATACCAAGACTCTCCAAAAGTACCTACTAAGCTTCCCAGTGTTATACAAAAGAAGTTAAGATTTCTACTCTAAAAATATTTATAATCTTGTTTAAGAAATGACATTCTACACAACAATATAAATCTAGTTAAAACAAAAGTATGTTTGTGCATTAAGGAGTTCTACTTTAGGTACAGGTGGGAGTTAGTGTGACAGTGAGAGCTAGGCCCAAAACAGCAGTTTGGATTAATTCAAGAGGAAATCAACTGTGGATTCCCGATTAAGAGATGATATTAAAGTAAAGTATAAAGAAGATTCCACTGACAGCATTTTCCAAAGGGGAAAAAAAATGGGAGGCTATATAATCAAGACATGACCCACTGGAAGGCAAATAATCTGTTTCATGTTGTTTCTGTATGCATCTGTCTCTACCACTGGATTGCTGGCTCCTAGCAGGCCAAGTACATGGCAAATTACCTTTCTATCTCCCACAAAGCCTAGCACATGTTTTGTACATAATAAATATTCCAAAACACTTGAATTGCTGTAAAGAAAGAAAAACTCTTACAGATATTTTCAAAAGGAACAGTAACAGAACTTTGTACAGAGACATGAAGGGTCAAAGGAGTGGATGGAGTGAAATTATGCCAGGAAGTAAGGAGGGACTGTGCTGTTAAAAGAGATAAGAAACATAACCACCAAATGTAACATGGAGCCCTTGTCTAGACCTCGATCAATTAAAGACCTACTGTAAAATGACATTTGTAAACAATTGAGGACATTTTATTATGAACTGCATATTAGATGACACCTAAGAAACACAAAATCAATTTTGTTTGATACAACGATGGCACGTGGTCCAGTAAGAAAATGTCTATATGTTTTAGAGGTGCATACTGAAGTTTGTAGGAATGAAAAGACGTCTATGATTTTCTTTAAAATACTTAAGCAAAAAAGAAAAAGAAAAAAAGACAGTTGAGATACATGTGGCAAAGAGCTTAATGAATCTGTAATACGTATATGGGGATTCATTATATTTTATCTACTTTTGCATATACTCAGCAGTGCAGCTGGACTTTTGTGTTACTTGGTAACTCCAGCATTGTACAATTAATTCTTTTTCTTTTCTTTCTCAGACTTCAGGAAGCTTAAGAATGACTAGTACTTCTGAGAAAACAGCCTAGACTCAATCAGAAGAAAATGGGCATTCATTTGTTAGCTATACTAATAGGAAATCTCTCTGAATCTACTCAAAGAACTTCTTAGAAATTAATGAGAACTGAATATGAGCCAAGAGAGTGACTCAGCTGCTAAAAAGAAACAAAATACAATATTAGGCTTCATTAGAAGAATAGTATCCAGACCAAGGAGTGCAGCAGATCCATGCACTCTTCACTGTTTAGTTCACAACTACAGTATTGTGTTCTGTTTTAAGCACCAGATTTTAAGAACACTTACATGCTAGAATGCTTGTGGGGAGAGATACCACACTAGGGAGGAGTTTAGAAGCCAAATGTCAAGTGTAGAATGACTGAAGAAACTGGGTGTGTTTAGCTTGGAGAAGAAAACATTTTCCAGCCTTCATGTCATCTCCACCATAGAGACCCCAGAGTAATATTTTCCAGAGGATTTCAAGAGTTGTTAATAAGCATTGCAGTCAAATAAGTTTGAGATAAGCACTTTTTTTCCTCTAAAGGGCTTATCAAAATGTTCAATATCCTAAAGTATTTTGTGACTCTTCAAGAAGAGGATGTTTAGTACTTCCTAAATGTGACCATTTATTCATTCATTCAACAAATATTTACTGAGCTCCAATTCTTTGCCAAACACTCCTCCAGGTGCTGAGGATTCAACAATGAACATTTTTAATATCCTGGAGGACAATTTGTGAAACAGTAAACCTGGGCCTCTTGCTACTCATCTAACTTGCATTTATGCTTCCTCATCTCTGTTTTTGATTATCCTCTCAGCCTAGAATGCACCATCATTAATCTCAATTCAAACATTATCTCCTTCATGAAGCGTTCCCAGTCATCATAAGCAAAAACACTCTCTCTTAAATAAACCCATGACTCTTTCTATCAGTTCTTTGTGAACAGACTATGCCTCTTAATTACCTTTGGATTGCTCACAATGCCCAGGACAATGTCTTGCAGGCACAGGTGCTCAAGAGATATTTGCTCAGTGAATAATCACATTCAAATATTTGAAGGGTTATCTTCTTAAAGAAGGCAAACTAGGTCTCTACTGTTCCACAGAGAAAGACTAGGAAAAAGAGATGAAGTTAGAAACAAATTTTGCCTCAAAACTAACAATAGGGGCCGCCTCCGTGGCCGAGTGGTTAAGTTCGCACGCTCCGCTGCGGTGGCCCAGGGTTCGGATCCTGGGCGCGGACATGGCACCGCTCGTCAGGCTAGTTGAGGCGGCGTCCCACAACTAGAAGGACCTGCAACTAAGATATACAGCTGTGTACAGGGGGGGTTTGGGGAGATAAAGCAGGGAAAAAAAAAAAAGATTGGCATCAGTTGTTAGCCCAGGTGGCAATCCTTAAAAAAAAAAAAAATTGGCAACAGTTGTTAGCCCAGGTGTCAATCTTTAAAAAAAACAACTAACAACAAATAGACTACCTTATAGCTACCAGTGACTACAGATGTACTAAGAGTAGCCAAAAGGCTATATATCTCAAGTATTTTACTGGGATATCTCACTGTTCTGAATAACTCTTGAGACTCTAGGAGCTACTTTATATACCATTTACTAGACAAAAGATAATTTTTGATATATTTGTATCAGTATTAAAATTCTTAAAATTAAGCTTAAACATGAAATACCTTTGCATTTACTAGTATAATGAATATATAACAACGCATATTATGTCACGTACAGTGCTAAGTATAGAGGATAACAGACAAAAAAAAAACCAGTCTCTATTCTACAAAAGTCAATACAAGGTTTCTTAATACGCTCCCAAAACAAATCTGATACAAATCTGAATGCCTAGGTCATCCACCTCAATAAGAAATGCTCCTTAGATGAGGAAATTCTTTAGATCAATGATTTTCAATATTGTGCAGTCAAAGAAATAACTATGAGGCCATGAGCTCGTCTTAAAGCCATTCTATCCACACTACTAAATGCATTAAGTTCTTCAAACAAACAAACTAGTCATTCTGCCCTTCTCTGTTAAAAACTAGAAAACAGAAGAAATCCTAGGATACTTCCATATACCAAGGATATCTCTGTGATGCCTCTCCCAAACTAAAAGCTGTAGTCTTTGCTGGCAGGGATCCATTTACTTGTGTCCCAAGCATTTAGTACAGTGCCCAGGACAGAGCAGATGGTGAATAAATGAGCAACCGAGTGAGAGAAGTTAATGAGTCCCATGTTCCCAGATGAAAACAACAGCTTAAAGAAGCACTAACAATTTGTTTGTTTTTTTTTTATTAGAAACCTGCCAAAGAAATGGAAGCATATGAGTCCAGTCTTCATTATAAATCAGTGTGTGTGGGGGCCGGCCCCATGGCCGAGTGGTTAAGTTTGTGCGCTCCGCTTCGGCAGCCCAGGGTTTTGCCAGTTCAGATCCTGGGCACAGACATGGCACTGCTCATCAAGCCATGCTGAGGCGGCATCCCACATGCCACAACTAGAAGGACTCACAACTAAAAATATACAACTACGTACCGGGGGGCTTTGAGGAGAAAAAGGAAAAATAAAATCTTTAAAAAAATTAAATAAATCAGTGTGATTTTTAGGTCATTTATCGATAAGCAGTTACCGTAAATAAACCTAAGGTCTTGTTTGCTTCTAGGGGACTAAAATTAACTTCTTGATCAGCAGAGCTAATGATCAAATCCTGACGCAAAGAAAAAACTCAAAACACTTAATACATCCAGAACTCAACCCATAAATTTTATAATCAAATAATTTATCAAACTGATTTATTAATATAACTGCCTAGAAAGCAAAATACTTAGATAGTACCAAGTGTTTAAACTGTTCAAAAGTGCTATGATCCATGTTTTTCCAAATTCTCATTTGAATCATAAAAATCAGACATACATTGATTTTTTCCAACTATAAAAATGATATACGCTTATTGTAGAGAACTTAGAAAACATAAACAGGTTCAAAGGAGAAAATAAAGACTACCCATTGTGATGTTTTCTTTCCCAGTCTTTTTTTCTATGCAGTTATAACTTCTTTATATATTGTCACTCTTAAGCACCCTCAGCAGAATCATGTTCCAGGTACAATTTCTCAATGTCTATATTTTATAGATGTGTACTTCCACAAAAAAAGATCAAATCTGCTATTCAGAAATCCTTAAAGGTTTCCCTTCTGATTCCGTCTCCTCCTTACCTCCAGAATTCTACAAAGGCAAAGAATGCAGGCTCAAGTAAAAATACATCCAAAGACTGGAAATGGATCCAAATTTAACAAAAAAAAGAATTTGCTCCCAATAGTTTTATGTCCCCTAGTCTGATATGATCACATGACAAGTTCTGCTCCAAGTAGCCCAGGTCCTTTGGGGTCTATAACCTTTAATTTCTACCTCAAAAATCCAAACTATGTTCTTCATAAAAACTCTGTCAGTTTTCTACTAACGAGTACAAAACTAGAAACAGAAGGCAGGATCTGAGTTCCTGTCTCTGCTCTATTACTAAATAATTAAGTGATGTTAAGTAAGTCTTAGGTTGTATCTCATTTTCTCCATTTGTCAACAGGAATATTGCTTCCCCTACCTATATTACAGGGATGTCGTGAGGCTCCAAAATCCAACAGATCAGAGATAATGCTTTCCAGAAAGTATTATTCAAATGTAAGGTGGAAATCTTTTCAAAACACATGTGCCCTACAATAAACACTATAAAACATGACTTCCTCTTATATGCAAAGATGCAGTTTCTGATGGTGATTACTCTCTATGTATATACATGGCGGGACGATACTATCAACAGCTCCTTACACAGGGTAGACAGGTAAAGCATGTCACTGATTCAGATCCACCCACACTAGCAAAAACTGATGCCACATTTTGTTTATCTCCTGCCATGACAATATGCTCCATCTTCATTCAGGAGAGTCAACCTGCTCCTGACTGCAGTATATTTAACTGTTGTGTCTGTAATTAATTTCCCAAAGCTCTAAAGACAAGCCACAAAAACTTTCCAGTTATTTTTAATAAGCACCCATGTACCCACCAGCCAAAATCTAAGATCTTACCAATAAGTTATTTCTACCATATTGCACTCCTCTCCCAATACCATCTTTCTGTAAGCAAAGAGAATTTGAAATTGTTATTAATGAGTTCCAGCAGTCTTCCCTCTTCATCCATTCAACTCACAAATCTGTTTCAACAAACAGTAAGGCCAGGTCTCAACCCTAGGAAAAAGCTGATTACAATTTCCAAGATCTTTAATAAGGTCACATCAGCACCATACTCTACCAATCAATCAGATGAACTGTATTTCCTTGATACCACTGTATCACTGGGCATGACTCTGTCTAGGTAGGAAAATTCAGTTACAACTTTTAGCCTTATACTCTAGATGAAAACTTTAACTAAAAGTCAGTTTATTGGATAAAGTCTCCTTCAAACACAGGGTCATCCAGGAATGTCAGCTCTTCAATGGAATCCATGACCCTCTCTACATGACTTGAAGATAATGAAAAAATAGTCAATGCTATGGTTTGAAATGTTTGCGCTTCCCCAAAATTCATATGCTGAGATCCTAACCTCCAAAGATGATGGTATTAGGAGGCGGGGTCTTTGGGATCAAAGTGCTCCAGAGAGATCCCTTGGCCCTTCCACCATGTGAGGACACAGCAAGAAGGTGCTGGCCATGAACCAGGAAGGAGGCTCTCACCAGAAGGCGATCATGCTGGTAACTTCACAGACTTTCCAGCCCCCAGAACTGTGAGCAATCAATTTCTGTCATTTTTAAGCTAACCAGGCTGTAGTATTTTGCTATAGCAGCTCAAAAGGACTAAGAATATGCAGGGTTTCTAGAGACTCTTTCATTACAGACTACTTCACCCATTGACAAAGGGAAATAGGTCAGATAGGCCAGTTTAATGTAGGCCTGATTATACCAAAATGTAATCACTTTAGATTTACAACAAAATTCTTAGAGCAACCAGAGTGGATTAGTAATTATTAGAAACTAGGCTTATTAACGGTGTCAAAGTAAGAGTTCTTTTTTTTTTTTTGCTGCAGAATATTTGCCCTGAGCCAACATTTGTGCCAATCTTCCTCTATTTTGTATGTGGGGTGCCACCACAGCATGCCTGACACATAGTGTAGGCCTGCATCCAGGATCCAAACCTGCGAACCCAGGCCACCAAAGCCGAGCACACCGAACTTAACCACTATGCCATGGGGCTGGCCCCAAAGTAAGAGTTTTTATTGAATATGGTCCTAATGATCTTATATTCATACTTATCCTAGATTTTATCTTGTTACAGCATTAAAGTTTGATACCATATGTGTGTCTCATTTCCTTTCTGTTTCAGTTGTTTTGTCTCAATTCTACAGAAAAGCAACAACCACTTTGAAAGACATTTCATTCTCAGGTTATCAGTTGATATGACAAGCAGAATAGCAGCCGAAGGTACCTAACTACAAAAGGTTACTTAAGTAGAATGACATTGTTATAAATATAAATACAACATCTGGCTCCATATAACAAAGCTATTTCTATATTCCAACAGATGGCCCACAGTAATAATGCTTTGCTGATCCGGTTATAACAAATTATATTAAATCCAAAATCCTGTATAGCAGATGCCTTTTCCAATTTCGGTATAAGTCAATCTCTTTAACCAAAACACTGTGCTTTGGTTCTTGTTGTTTGTGCACTCAAATCCAGTTATGCCAGTTAAGATGGTCAAATTCTTTGACAGTTGTTATAAAATCCCACTGTGGTGTTTCCGAGTTTTGGGGTGGAGGAGGTAAAGAGTACCTCCATCTAGCACTGAAAGCCTGACTGTTCAAAAGGGAAAATAAAAATTCAGTTGAAGAAGGCTGAGGAGAGGTAAAAGTGAGCTTTAACACACTCCGCCAAGGTTACTGAATAGCGGCAATGTGGAAAGCTAAGTGACTAACAAAGCCAACAGTGAAGAGCACTGCAAATAATGCAATGTCTGAGTTGAGACGCTCTTAGCAGGGACAAACAAAACAAATGTACCTGAATGCCTAAACAACATGTATCTCTGTACCCTGCAGTGTTAGGTTCATATTTAAAAGAAACGTGGATGCAATGTCAACTTAATTTTGCTGTTCACTTCCCCAACTATATTCAAAATCCAATCTTTATATTCTGGTCATGCCCCTACTTGAAATATTACCCTCTATTAGTACATAACACAGTCAACAGTACAGTGTAGTGATTAAGAGCCACCGAGTTCTGAAAACAGACCCCAGGGGTTCAAATCCCAGCTCTTTCCATTCCTAGCTACATCCTTAGGCAAGTTACTTAACTTCTCTGTGCCTGTTTCCTCATATCTAAAATTTTTATAATAATAAAATCTACCTTTTTTAGAGTTGTTGTGAGGATTATATGAATAATAAATGTAAAGTACTTAGAACACTTTGGGGTCCACAAGACAGCCTCAGAAAATGTTAGCTATTAATTTCATCACTACCACTATCATCATCATCATATTAATCCCCACTAAAGTTCTGAAAGAAAAGGCAGAAATATGAAATGATATCTAAATCACAGAGCAAACAAGTGACAGAATCTGGTAAGAAAAATCTCTTCCTTTTAAGTCCTGAAGATTAAACATTAAAAATTACTGATTCTCTTATGTTAAGTGAAATAAGCCAGCGAGAGAAGGATAATCTGTGTATGACTCCACTCATATGCGGAATTTAAAATTATGGACTAAGAACAGTTTAGTGGATACCAGGGGAAAGGTGGGGTGGGGGGTGGGCACAAAGGGTGAAGTGGTGCACCTACAACACGACTGACAAACATTAATGTACAAGTGAAATTTCACAAGATTGTAACCTATCAATAACTCAATAAAAAAAAAATTACTGATTCTCTAAGTAAGGGGATTTCCCAGCCCCTCCAATTCTCCAGTAATTCACACGGGGATTCTTTAAATTAGAATAACAGCACAGAGTAGTGGAAATAGCAATGGATCTGAACTAAGAAGATCTAATTTCTCCATCATTGATTTAAGTGTGCAATATTGAGCAAGTCATCTAATCTAAACTTCAGATTATTCATCTTAAAAAAATGCTTTGCCGACATCACAGGGTTGTTGTGAGCTCAAACGAGATAACATACGAGAAAACATTTGTAAACAATAAACATACTACAATCACGCACCGCACAATGGTATTTCTGTCAACATTGGATTGCATATATGACAGCGGTCCCTCAAGATTACTACCATATAGCCTAGGTGTGTAGTAGGCTATACCATCTACATTTGTGTAAGTACATGCTATGATGTTTCCTCAACGGAATGGGCTAATGATGCCTTTCTCAGAATATATCCCCATCGTTAAGCAGCATGACTGTACATAAACGTTTGAGGGCCATGTCTTTTCTTTTTTTTTTTTTTGAGGAAGATTAGCCCTGAGCTAACTGCCGCCAATCCTCCTCTTTTTGCTAAGGAAGGCTGGCCCTGAGCTAACATCCGTGCCCATCTTCCTCCACTTTATATGTGGGACGCCTACCACAGCATGGCTTGTCAAGCGGTGCCATGTCCGCACCCAGGATCCGAACCAGCGAACCCCGGGCCACCAAGAAGCGGAATGTGCGCACTTAACCGCTGCGCCACTGGGCCCGCCCCGAGAGCCATGTCTTATTCATCTTTATATACTCAATGCCTAGTAGAATACATAGCAGAGATTATAATCTAAAAGAAAAGCCATGGGAGGGGTAGAGTTGGCAGGGTGAGGATTCAGATGAAGACAGGGAAGGGTTTTTAAAAGAGTAAGAAACCCAATTGTCCATCAGCTGATGAACGGACACATAAAAGGTGGTATAGCCATACAATGGACTATTATTCAACAATAAAAAGGAAGGAGATACTGACATACATTACAACACAGATGACCCTTGAAACATTATGCTAAGTGACAGAAGCCAGGCACAAAAGACCATATGTCGTATGAGTCCACTTATATGAAATGTCCAGAATAGGCAAATCTATAGAAGTACAATAGTGGTTGCCTAAGACCGGGATGGGAGGAGTGGTGGTTAGGGAGTGACTGTTAACGGGCAGAGACATTTTTTGGGGGGGATGATGACACATCTAAAGATGACTGTCGTGATTGCTGCACAACTTGGTAAATATACTAAAAACCATTGAATTGTATACTTTAAATAGGTGAACTGTATAGTATGTGAATTATATCTCAATAAAACTGTTTAAAAAAAGAATGAGAAGAAAAGTTTGAGAGAACCGTTAAAAGTATAAATCACTGGCTTTAGAACACAAGTTTGTTTCTTTTTTAAAGGAAAAAGAGAGTTTTCTGATATTTGAGTAGCTCTGACATGTGGAC
Organism: Equus quagga; assembly: GCF_021613505.1. Classification (NCBI taxonomy): domain Eukaryota; kingdom Metazoa; phylum Chordata; class Mammalia; order Perissodactyla; family Equidae; genus Equus; species Equus quagga. Next base: position 16,068,648 of record NC_060271.1, on the reverse strand, counting down.
AAGAACGAGACCGCAGGAAGCCTTTGGAGAAAATACTAAGAATTACCACACCAGATCATAACGTCTCTACAAGTCCTTCTGTGGAAAACACATCTGGCATCTATTCTTACCCTTCCTTTCAAAATGCTCTCTAAGGTTACAAATTACCTCCTAGTCCTAGTTCAATAGTCTTTTCATCATGATCACTGTTTCTGAACTTCAAGACTATATCAGATACTGTCAACCAACTACCCTTCCTATCCTTGGCTTCTGTGGCACTGATACACTTCCTGGGTCTTCTCAGAATGCTTTACCCATGGGGCCGGCCTGGTGGCATAGTGGTTAAGTTCACGCGCTCCACTTTGTGGCCTGGGGTTCATGGGTTCAGATCCCTGGCATGGACCTAGGACCACTCATCAAGCCACACTGTGGCAGCATCCCATATAAAGTAGAGGAAGACTGGCACAGTTGTTAGCTCAGTGACAATCTTCCTCAAGCACAAAAAGGAAGATTGGCAACAGATGTTAGCTCAGGGCCAATCTTTCTCACAATAAAAAAAAAGGATTCTTTATCTATTAGCCTATGTCACCCAAATATCAAACCTCAAAGCTCTTTCTCCATTATACTAACCTCCCAACACTCATCTACTCACACTTTTGACTACTATCTACAGCCCTAATGCACAATCTACGTTTCATCTCTATTCATCGGACAGCGATGTTCTACAGACACTTCAATATTACTCTAGCCAACTCTTGATTATCTTCACTATGGCTAGGAAGCAGTGGTGTGGCTCAACCAAAATAAACAATTTCTATGCTATTTCTATATGGCTTTGCAATGTGGTATACATTTTTTTCCATCTAAATAGATGTTTCTCTAATTGTTTTGCTTAGATTAATACTAGTCTACATTTCCAGAGCCAAACCAACAAGGAGAGAAGACTATGAGGAATGGCAGACTAGCCTGCTACTGAAAAATTGATTGTACACAATCTTAGTCTTGCCCATATAACCAATCTTAGCTCATTTTCCTTCACAGTGATAACTTCCTATTATCAGCCATCTTCCCAGGATTCTAGGCTTTAATCTTTTAATGTTTCATTTGCTCTCTTCCCTTTGCCCACACTCCGTCATCACTAAGTTCACATTAATTTCTACTCACACATACATCTTTTTATATATTCTATATACTTTCTTAGGACAGTATAACAACGATTAAACGTATAAGCTCAAAGGCCAGACTGCCTGGGTTCAAATCATGGCTCTGGTGCTAACTCTCTATGGGATTTTGGGCAAGTTACTTAACCTCTCTGTAACTCAGTTTTTTTAAAGGAATAGAAAGACCTTATTATGAAGATTTTATGAGTTAAACACATCTAAAGAGCCTAGAACAATGCCTGGCATGCACTAAGTACTCAATAAACATTAGCTATTATTTTATTCCCATAATCACTATCTTATGTCAGACCCTCATCATCTTATTCCTAAAACTGTCCAAGAGCATTCCAGTCAGTCTCCCCACTCCAGGACACTCAGCTAATACAAAAACCTTCCAAAGAAAGAATATGCGTCAATTTAACTCTCATTCTTTAGAACCCATTGTGATACCCTATCAAACTAAACCCTATATCCTTGATAGGTTCTCCACAAATACCTGCTCACCAATCCTAAACTCACTTATTATTATTCACCGCTACAGATTCTCTGTGCCAGTCAAGCTGCTTGGTATATTTTGTACATTGTCACTTCTCTGTCTTTGCAAATACCCCTTCTCTCTCCTGGAATACATCTCTTCCCCTTCGAAAAGTCCTATCTTTTTCAAATCTCACTTTGACTTTGGTTACACTGTTATCCCAACCAGGAGTTTGAAGTTGCTTGGTAATTATGAATGATGTATGCTATCTGTTGTTTCTCCAACAGAAGTTGAAGCGTTTGAAGAGACCACATATTTTATTCCTTGTCTCTTCATACAGACTACTTCACACATAGCACAGTTATCTTGCAGAAGTACACAAATGCTGACTGACTTACTAAACGATATGCCTCAATGTATCAGAAAAACATTCTCTATTTTCCACTGCCCCACCCATATTTAGCATGATGAAAACAGATAGAATCTGTATTTAAATATTTTTATTTTACATAGAGGGAGAATGTACTAACAACTGTACTAGATAAAAGGGAAAAAAAACAAAAATATACTCAAAGAGAACGCACAATGCAAAAAACAAGGCAAGAAAAAGTGAGAATGCTGGTCATTCTGGAATCTAAAAAAGTGACCTCAAAATATTAAGATTTTTTATTTCACCCAAACTAATGAACCAAAAAGAGCCAAAATAAACATGTCCTGACCCCATCCAAAAACTATATAATGAAAACATGAGAAACTCCCCAGTATCTTGAACGGCACAAAACCAAGAACAAGATTCACCTCAACTCGAAGAAACACAAAAAGAACACAGAAATCCTCAAGGTTATCTAAAACTCTTCAATCACATCTATATATGCCATCCAAACAGGAAGATAGGAGTTACTACTTTTTTTAAACATTTGCTAAAGTCTAGGAGGAATAAAAGGCTTCTCTTACTGCTACTGTGCCCGTTCCCTGTTAAGGGAACCATCTGTGGTCACAGAGCGAAACACAGGAAGATGGAAACCTTAACCTGGAAGAGACATTAAGGAAAGAAACTATTCAAAAGACATGTTTCAAAACCAGTTTCAAAAAACAGAGAGCGCAATGATATTCAATAGAAAGAGAGAGAAAGTGAAATAAAAGCTCTCCCAACAAACAAGTGACTCAGAGAAACTATTTAGTGCTGCCTCGCAAGTGAAGAGCTATGCATGTAACACTTCCACGACATGCAGCTTGTTTCACTGGGGAACAAAACGGAAGTAAAAAAAATAAATGTCAGGAAAAGACAAAAAAGATGCCCACCAATCTCTGACTACCTGGCCAGCCCAGCTCAGCTCATTCAGGAGTCCAACTAGCAGCGAGAGAGACGTGGATTGCACAACCCAAAAAAGAAAAATCTTCGCCAACCACACACACAAAAAGTAGAACGGAGAAGTGAAAACCATACACCTCGAGGCAGCAGCGGCTAGAACTTATTCTCTCTTTAGGATTAAGCAGAAGAAAAAAGCACAAGAGCAGCTCAAGAAGGAGGAAAGATGTCAATGAAACTCAGCCCTGTTATGTCCCCTACTAGCCTCGATTTCAGAGAGTACAAGTCTGGCTTCTTCCAGCTAACCAACCGTCGGCCTCAGCAAAGCAAACTGACCCTGACACCTTCCACGCCAGCCGGAGGAAATCGCAGAGGAAAAACCACCCTGTGCACCTCCCTCCTCACCAGCTGCAAAAATGGAGAGGCGGGGGGTGCGGGGGGGACACCCTACCACGTGGGCAGGATGCAACACACACAGGACAGCAACACGTCCGCATGGAACGGCTGCCGCTACCCTAATGCCGGCAAAGGACGCGGCGACAGGATGGGTGGGAACGCAGGCCCCTCGCACGGGCCTCCTCACGCCGAAGGGCATCCCCGGGGCGCCAGGGACGGCCCACCGCACCGGCCGAAAAGCACCCCCAAGCCTAGAGGGAAGCAGCTGCATCGGGCCGGGGCAGGGGGCCAGCCCAGGCCGGGGGGCAGGTCACTGAGGAGGAGATGGCTACTGTCTTACGACGCGGCGCCCCCGGGAGCCCCTTCTGGCTCCCCCGGCCCCGCCTGGGGGAGGGGCGGGAGGCGCGGAGCCGCCGCTTCCCGGCTGAGGAGCAGCAGCAGCTGAGAAGCGCCGCGGGGGAGGGAGGGACCCAGCCCTCGGCGCCCGCCAGGCCCCAGCCCGGGCGCGGGCCCCGGGCCCCCTGCCCCGCCCGCCGCTCGCCGCTCGCCCCGCAGGGCGGCCACGGCTGAGAGAAGGGAGAGGGCGTCTCGCGAAGGGCAGCCCCTGCCTCCGTCCCGGGAGATGCCCCAGCCCCGCCTCCTCGCCCGCCGCCCTGGCCCGGCCGCCCCAGCGGCGGGCGCTCACCTCAGGCTGCGCAGGCCGGGACGGCCCGGCCGAGCCCCCGGCCGCTGCGTGCGTCTCCGCCCCCCCCCCCCCCGGGAAAGGTCCCAACGGCGCCTGGTGCGAGCGACCGAGGCCCAGAGCAGCGCCGAAAGCGGCGGCAGCAGCGGCGGCGGCGGCAGCGGCGGGAGCAGCCAACATCCGGGGCCGCGCACCCGGAACTACTTCCCGACACGCTCCCCATCCCGCCCCCGCCGCCACCGCCCCCGCCTCCCGCGACGTCGCTGCGCCACCGGCACGGCGTCGGCGGCGTCACGGCCCTCCGCGATCACGGCCGCAGCGAGGCGCGCGGGATCCCTCCGCTGGGACAAGTAGTGCCCCGGGGCTCCAGAGGCTCTCCCTCGGCGCAGGGCAAGTCATCGAGCGGCTGGCAGCTCGGAGCGACTTGAGGGTCTCTGCGCCTCAGAGTGGCGACTGGGAATTGGGGGCGGCGCGGGCGGCGGTTGAGGACAGCAGGGACCTGCGGCCTTGGACCCTGCCCGCGGATTCCAGGAGCCTCTTGCTTCGGGGGAACGGCACCTCGTGACCCTGCCCCCCGCCCCCCTCCCCGTCAATCCCTGCCACCTCACCGTAGCGACAGGCACCTTAGCCTTTCCAGGAAACCGGACGCCTTCTCCAACTTGGCACACCGCGGACTCTACAGGCCCCAAGAAAGGCACCTTGCACCTTCAGGACATCCTTCTTTCAACACTGCCCAAGTCCGGGGTTCTAGACCCATCTCTGCCAAGGCCTTTCCTGGGCCTAGCCTGAGCTTCCTTCTTAAAACGAAGGAACTGGAACTCTAAAGGCCCTTAATGATTCTGAAGTGGCTGCCCAGGTTATGGCCCTTGCTATCAACAGGTGGAGCGTTTAGTAGGGGAGTTCGGGCCACTCGTGAACTTTGGAGTTTACTTCTACGTCAGTCTTCGCTGGCTCTTCCTCTACACTGTTAGCACTGCCAATCTGCCCTGTAATTTCACACTTAATTGCACGCAGACGCGTGTGTTGCGTCATCCGCGTTAGTCACGTCTGAAGCACCAGGCTTGCTTTTGGACTCAGAGTAGGTGCTCGGTATTTGGATACTGGGATATGTGTGAGAAGAGTGCTAGGTTGATTGGATGAGAGGAAAACGAGAGGCCGGAGTGAATTGGCCCTGAATTTGACGTAGTCTAATGGGGATAAAGACCTCTGGTATTTAAGGAGCTAAGTACCCAATTGCTTCAGCAAACATCGAACTCCTTCCATTTGCCAAGCATTTTTAGGCACTGAGGATTCAAAGCACTCCTATACACCTTTTCTATGTGAGACTCTAGCACGATTTTGAGGATGAAAAGGTACATCCGATTATTCAACAAATATTTGCCAATCACTACTAACGTTGTCAGACGCTATTTTAGTGCTTGAGATGTGTCAGTGAACAGGAGAGGGGGGTGGGGAATACCCTTCCTTCTCGGAGTTATCATCTAGTATGAGGAAAAAGACGATAAACATAACAAAAAAATTATTTGGTATGATAGGAGGTGTTTAGTGCTGTGGGAAAAAATAGACCAGGGTAAGGGGTATGAGGAAAATTGGAGAAAGAGGGAGAGGGGATTTTTTTTTAACATTAACCATTTATTCATCAATAATGTGTTCATGTGTTCAACAAATACTTCAGCTGCACCCTGTGTTAGGTGCTGGGACTTCTGCGGAGAATAAGCCAGAGGAGGTTCTGACCCAGTGGACTCCGGGGTTGGTGGAGACCACAGGCCAGGTGCTTTCACATGTCTTCTCATTCAATGCTTTCATGAAGTCCCTGAGATAGGACTCCTATGCTCATCTTCACAGCTGATGAAATTGAGGCTCAGAAAAGTTAAAAACTTGAGCCAGGATTCAAACCCAATGTCTTCCGAGTCCAACTCCCGTTCCACCTTCACCTCAGGTGAGATGTCATATTTTCCTGTTTCATTACGCCTCACCTCGTTCGCCAAGTAAACTCATGCATTAATCTAGGTGAATGGCCTTAAGCCTGCACTGGGGCAAAAGGGAGGGAGGAAGGCAAATATTTAGAGGAGGAGACAAGAGACTTATCAAAAAATCTAGACGTGTGGAGCAAAGTAACGGGGGTAGCAAAGAGGATTTCATGGAAGAGAAATCAAGATAGATTCATAACATCTTATTCCAATTCCAAGATTCCAGAATGGGATTTTAAATAGAGCCATTAGGGAGAGCCCAATTCATAGGTGACTTTAAGGAGAAACTTGTAAGAAGCGAGGGAGTGAGCCATGCTGTTGTCTGGGAAAGAGTGTCCCAGGCAGAAGGAACAGCTAGTTGAAAGGCTCTGGGGCAAAAGCATTCCTGGAAGTGTTAGAAATGGTGAGGAGGCCAGGACAATTCCAGCGGGGTGAGCAAATGGGAGAGGAATGTGGAGATAAGGTCAGAGAGTGGGGTCCTGTAAACCACTGTCAGGATCTCGGCTAAATTGGAGCCACTGCAGGGGCGAAATGATCCAACAGGTGCTTTCAAAAAATCATTCTGGTGACTGTGCCGAGAGCAGATGGTGAGAGGACAGTGGTGGAAGTCAGAGGCTCCATTATCCAGGTGCAGGATGATGGCTTGGACAAGACTGGAAGCAATAAGATAAATAACATACAGTCTCTATACTTTAAGAACTCAGTCTAGTGGGAAGCAAATAAATGAGATAATCACAACACACCATGAGAAATAGTATCCTGAAGAGGAGGCCACCCTTGCCAGCTTTCCTGAGAGGACAGAAGTTCCCTCTTCTACCAAGTTGCCAAGGGAATTGGAAGTTTCTGCTTCTTTCTTGGGCCATTGGGTGGATGCTTGATGACACAGCTAACACTCCTCTTCTTCCCAGCCCTTCAGGTCTCAGCCCACCATCATCTGAGTGGGACTATGGGCAAAAGAGTACTAAAGAGCAGTCTGGGTCATGCATTTAAGGAGATGGGCAAAGCTGAGATCATCCCTGTTCGTCAGAGGAAGAAACTGAGGCCAATAGTCACCAGGCTTTAACGTAAAACTGGGATCAAGGTCATTAAAGTCCCAAACTAGGAATCTTTCTGAGCCACTTGAGTGGAGTCAGCCAGATAATGGAGTAAAAGAGTAGAAAGACTTGTGTCTGGATAGCTGCCAGAATGAGGATGGGGCTTAGGGGTCAGCAGCCTTTGAGAAGGAAAGCACAAGCCCCTTATATCAAAGGATGGAGGAACGCCCTCCCCTCACCCCCAAAAAATGTTGTAATGGCCACAGTGGCGGGGGGGATTTGGGGTGAGGGGGGTGAAGCTTAAAGCTCAGATTGAGAAGGCAGACCTAGGTTCAATCTCATGTTCCATAGCTTGCTTCCTGTGTGCCTACATCAAGTTATTTAGTTCCTCTTCGTGTGTATTTTCTTGCCTATTAAATGGAAAAAATAATCATATCTACCTAGCAAAACAGACAATGCACAGGCTACCGTCAAATAAAGGCCCCCAATGACAGTTATTATTAAGTACAAGGTCAAATGTCAGCAGCAAAAAGAGCAGTTCACAGTCTTGGGAGATGAGGGCAGGCTGGGAGGGGAGGTGTAGAGCAGGAGAGCCCTTAAAGAGGAGATGGTATCTAACTCAGGGGCCAGATCCTTAAGAGAAACAGATTGTTCAAAGCAATGAAATAGAGGTGTTATTGTGTTGTTTGCAATCTTTTCCCAGCCTCATCTGGATTACAAATTCCCTGAAAGAAACGCAACCCCGAGCTGGCCTACAGTATCCCTACAAGAACCTTGACTCTGCGGCACTGGCAGTGCGTCAATGCCAGGGTGTTCAACACTTCACGTGACCCACAGCCACTTAGACAAATGAGGCTTTACCTGATCCTTTTCTCCCTCTATTGTAAGACAAAGCAGGAAATGAGAAATGAATTTAAAATGAGCCAAGATCTGCAAGAGGAAGAGAGAAAAACATGAGACAGCCTCTCCTATCATTTCCATCCCTGGAGGAGCCTTCCAAATTCCCTGGATATCTTTGTATAATACTTTATATTTCATGTATTAGATGAAAAAAAAAGTCTATACAAAGGCCACTGGGAAGCTCTCAGCACCGCTAACTCCTATCTAATAACAACACTTGGGTGTTGGTCACTATGCATACTTAAACAGCATTCAATAATCATTTATCTAGCACCTACCCTGTACCAGGCATTGGGCTAAATACTAGGGAGTCGAAAGGGAATCAATAGATTCTCTATCCTCAATGCGCTCCTAGGCTTCTGGAGAAGCAGACATGTAAACAATTAATCTCAATGCAATATGATAGAGATTTGTACTTGTGCCATGGGAACAGAGAAGAAGCAAGACTTAACTGTCAGACTGGATGGGGATGGGTGCCCCAAAGAAAGCTTCACCCTTAAAGGTAAGGTTCAGGCTAAGTCTGAATAAATGAATAGGAGTTTGCCATGCAGAGACAGAAGCAAGGCTGTGAGTAGGGAAAGAAAATTTGGAGTAGAGGAGGACAGCTTGTACAAAGTCAAAGAGGTTGGGTAGATACAAGAAAAGTAGAGGCTGTGGAAATTACAGTCTTATAAGTGGTCGTTAAACTCTAGTGGCTGATGGGAATAACTAACACATGAAGATGGGCCATGTTGCTCTATGTAAACCATCCATAAATTGAGTTCCTGCCCTCTGGGAGCTTGGTGTCAATTTTAGATTATATCGTCAGGGCAGAATGTGATCCTTCCCGAACACTCTACTGCTTAATCATTCTCAGAAGAAAGGAGTAGCTTAGACTATTTCTCCCCAGTGGAAGGCAGTAGCCTAATCTTTTTTTCCTAGTTCTGGCAATGCATTTGCACTAGTGCACTCATACCGCCTACTTCCTGCACCCCCCACCCTATCCATATTCCTTGTAACCACCGGACTCAAACCTGGCTTACCTCCACTCTCAGAATCAACCAAAGCTAATTTAAAGCAAAATGAAAGACAAGAGGGCACCAGGACAGCTGAACAAACATTAACAAATGTGTGGATTAAATAAAGTGTTTACATTATGTGCAAGCAGTGGTGTCATTGAAGCTTGGGTGGCACTAGGAAGAGTGAGTCAGAAGATGTTCAAATAGAGTGGGATCAGAGGAAATCTCCTTCCAGTTAGTTAGTTAGTTAGTTGGAATGATAGAATGAAAGGAACCTGGATTGCAGGAAAAAGCAGCCAAGTTTCAGCCCGAAGGAGCCTGAAACTCTGGGTATAAACATGGTAGTTAAGAAATAGTTGTTTGATTTCAAGCTGTGAAGTTATTGACCCACTTTGTGCCTAATGAGCTGAATAAGAACAATCAATGCTAGGGGGAGAGTGGTGGGGAGTGGCTAATATTTGTTGAGTGCTCCTGGTGTGATTGGGAAGATGATAGACCCTTTGCATATATTTCTATTTCATTCTTAGAGAAAAACTTCAAGGTGGTCATCCCATTTTAAAGAAGAGGAAACAGACTCAGTAGTTTGGGAGTGGTAGAGTCAGGATCCAAACCCAGAACTGTCTAGCTCTAAGCTCAGCTTCAAAGACCCTCTAAACCATCAGTTCACATAGAGGTACATTGATATGAGAATTGTAACTTACTGAGGGCTAGCCACTCCAAGCGGGTGTATTTACATCCAAGCACCAGTTGAGGAAGCCTTTCAAACCTTGTTAAAGACACAGCTGAGCTTGGGACCTACACACGCAAAGTCCCAAAGAACTCTCTTCAGTTTTTCTATAGACACAAACATAGTCCCAATAGTCTTTACTGCATGAGGGGGCAGGAGGCTCAAAATCTGTGTGTTTGGCAATCAAAAAAAGGGTAAAGTGACAGTAGTAGACCACATTATTGTTCCCAAACATTTACTGTGCCTCTCGGGTGGATTGTACTTCCCCACTCCATCCACAGCAGGCTTGGTTATGTGGCTTGCATTAGCCAATGAAATGCAAATAGCCATATGGGCCACTTCCAAGTGGATGCTTTAAGAGTCTGTGTGCTTCTCACTATTTCCCTTTCCTGCTACCCTGATAAGCAGCAACGTTCAGGATAGAGGCTAAGCCATCTGCCTCAGTCCCAGAGTGAAGACAACGTGCAACAAAGCCACAGCTGACCTGGGAAGGGCACCAAGCATAAGTGAGAAAAACAACCTTTGCTGATTGGGCCGTTGAGATTTGGGAGTTTTTACCATAATGTAACAGTGCCCATCCTGACTAATGCAGACCCTTTCTGAGTTTGTTTTCCTTTGGTGATCCAAATTTCTGGTGTCATCCACAGGTAAAAGAGGTTGCTTGGGAAGTATGAGAAGATAATAGGAAATGGGATGATTGGTGTAACATAGTGAAGGATTTGAAATTCAGTCCTGATCTGTGGGCTCAGACAAGCCTTTGTAAGATAGGTTCAATGGACCACATTATGTCCTAGAGGAAGTTACAAAGAGGGTTAAGATATAATCCCTGTTCTTTTTTTTATTATTATTTTTAATTTTTGCTTCTTTTCCCAGAAGTCCCCCCAGTACATAGTTGTATATTTTAGTTGTGGGTTCTTCTATTTGTGGCATGTGGGACGCCGGCCCAGCATGACTTGATGAGTAGTATGAGTAGTGCTCAGTCTGCACCCAGGATCCAAACCAGTTAAACTCTATGCCACTGAAGCGGAGCGCGCAAACTCAACCACTCAGCAACGGGGCCGGCCCCACAATCCCTGTTCTTGAGGCAAGGGCCATCCTCATTCATTTTTAAACCTAGCACTCTACTAGGTGCCTGGAACCCACTAGGCACTCAATAAGTTTGTATAAATTTTTGTTAAGCTAATGCTATGGAATGATCTGGAACCATATCTCTAGTCTCCTAACTCCCTACAAAGGCTCTTCCTATGTGGTGTATTGCCTACTGGGGTCAGGTTAAGGGAACTTGAAGGAGAAGGCTATGGTAATATTATAAGCTAATTTTTATATAATACTTTACAATTTCTATGTCCTTCATTTATTTGAAATGCCACACAAATGAAAAATATCTGGAACATCAGGATCTGCAGGGCTGGAGCATAGTAGGCATTCAGTAAAGGCACACAAACCTCCCTAAGGAAATTACAGAGGAAAAAACCTTGAAGAAGAGCCCGATGGACTTGGCAATGAGAAATCTAGCTTGACGTGCACAGTGAATCAAGTTTTTCAATGGGACCAGATTAAAAGAACATGCAGGTGAAAGTTAACCTCAGACAAACAAAGGTGCAAGGCCCTAAGGCTGCACACTTGCCAGGCATCTCCAAAGAGTACGGGGCAGTAATTGAAAAATCTTCCACAGAACATCCTTGAAGCAAGAACCGAAGAAAGTTCTGAAAATGAATTAGGACTGCCCAAATCTGTGGATCAGTCCTTCAAAACCAGGAAGAGATTCAACCTGAGATTGCTACTGTTCACTTAAAAAGTTAAGATACTGCAAATATAACATGCATCTGCTTCTGAAGTATAACAGTGTTGGGCATGATTAGAATATTCAAAGGGCTAACACAAGGTAGAGAAATGAAGAGTTATCCAGTGAACCCATTAGGGTTAACCTTAAGGGATTAACCAAATTGAATAATGTGTACAAAGAGATTCTTTATTTTTTTGCCAGGAGATTACACTGGGGTTTCTTTTGGTTAAAAAAAAAAATAACAGGGGCCGGCCCGGTGGCACAGCGGTTAAATGCACACGTTCCACTTCTCGGTGGCCCAGGGTTCGCTGGTTCAGATCACGGGTGCGGACACAGTGCCACTTGGCAAGCCATGCTGTGGTAGGCGTCCCACGTATAAAGCAGAGGAGGATGGGCACTGATGTTAGCTCAGGGCCAGTCTTCCTCAGCAAAAAGGGGAAGATTGGCAGCAGATTTTAGCTCAGGGCTAATCTTTCTCAAAAAAATAAAATAACAGAAATCCTTGCAACTGAAATATTTAAAATGAACTGACTTGATGTATGGGACTTTTTTAAAATACTTCAGAAAAAAATGTGGGGGAGATCTATGAAACAAGACTGGTAAAATGCTGATTCTACAGAAGTTCAGCGGAGGGACAGTGGCTTCTGTCAGCAATAGGGAGTGAAAAAGGAAGTAATATTTTACCTTACTAAATCCCCGTAATGATCCTAAAAGTTGAAGATCACTGTCCCCATTTTACAGGTAAAGAAAACCGAGGTCACATTGCTAGTGAATGGTAATGTAAAGACTTGAGCCTCATAGGATTGCCTATGACTTTGAAATCCTTCCTTTTGCTAACTCCCCACACTGATTATCTAAACATGTTTTCTCAGATTCTGATGTTTTAATGGAAATGAAGAAGAGTTGTTTTTCTATGTAATGGAAACTTATTTGTAATTCCTATATCTTCTACCTTTCCTTATAGATGCTCATCCACCTTTGGGCAACTATTTTGAATAGTTCCTGATTCATGAAGTTGTTTTAATTTTATTTAATCTGAATTCATGATCCACCTATGACTTGCTCCCACTATTCAGCATAGGAGAATGAATGTGGATTTGTTTTTTTTGCAATGATTCTCGAAACAAGAGATGCCAAAAGGCCTGTGTCCATGCACTCACACACATAAACACAAAGCTTATGTTTAAGTACCTAAGCAGACTTTTTTTCCTTTTTAACCATTTAGCAGTTACTTTATGGCCGTCTATGCCCACTTCAGCCATCTGATCTCTTTTTCTGCCACGTTAAGCATAGCCAAGCTTAACCCTTTTAGTGAAATTTCCTCTTCCTTGCGATCATGAAATATGTCATCTTTGTGCCTATAAATTGCATCTGGATTTGCTCTGTTTCTAAGATGAAATTTACTAGGAATGCTGATGAGATGTCTATCCATTCATTCAGCAAACATTTATTACATGCTAAGTGTGAGCTGGGTACTGTGCTCAGGGCTTGGAGAACAAAGATAAAAGCAATAGCTAGAGGGCAGTACAGCATAACAGTGACTAAGTGAGTCTGTGATAGTGATAAGTGAGAGTGATGTGAGTGAGGGTGGGCCCTCTTGCCTGGGGTTAAATCCTAGCCCTGCCATGCGCCAGCTCAATGACTTCAGTTGGGCAAATGGCTTCTTCTCTCTGAGACTCAATTTCCTCATCTGTGAATGGGGGTAATAATAGTACCTACTACACAGGTATGTTGTGAGTTATCTGAAACAATGCACGCGTAGAGTGCTTAACACCGTGCTCAGCGCGTGAGAAGTGTTCTAAATGTGAGCTCTTCCTACACCGCAGCATGGTTCATAGAGAAAGGAGAGTGCAGGAAGGAATCTGATCTGACTTTTAAAGAAAAGTTTGCAGACACGAAAACATTCGAATTCAGCTTTGAAGGATGAGTTCAGGTTTGTTGGTGCAAGGTAGGCAGGAAGGTGATTCCAAGGTGGCACAGATTTGAAGGGCCCTTCCATCTGCTGAGCTCCCTAGGGGTTGCGGGGCTGGATCAGATGAGATCTGTTTGGCCACCATCTCACAGTTCAACTCCTTCCTCTGCCCATTCCTCTTTACTTCACTCCCCCACCAGGACTGATCACAAAAGCATACCTCTTCACTCCCTAAAAAAACTTCTTGCCGGCAAACTCCCTCTCAGAGTCTGTTTTTTCAAGGAATCTAACCTACGACATCGTGAATGATACTAATTGTAATTTGAAATAGAGAAATATCATTGATGTGTACAATGTAGAAACCTCACTATGGAGAACTAGCTAGGGGAAATATACATTAATTTATTCATTAAACCATCAGAATGCATTTGCCCAACACTGTGCTAAGGAATATTCTGTATTTCATTACATCTAAGCATCCTTATTATGCATACATAATATTGTATAAATATCTACTTATACAAACTTGGATAAATGCACAGAATGTTGTAAATATGATTCCTTAACCTTTTTCAAATGTTTTTATTTTCGATGAAAACTTCAGATATGCAAATAGACAAATACAATGAACCACCATATATCCATCGAGTTTCAACAATTATCAAGTAGTAGCCAATCCTGTTTCCTCTAGATGTCCACCCTCACACTCACATTGCCCCTTCTGTTATTTTGAAGCAAATTCCAGACATCAGACCTCATCAATGCACACCTATTTCAAAAGTATATTTCCGAAAGATAAAAACTCTTTTTTTAACAAAACATACCATTATCTTATCTAAAAATTAGTGAGAATTTCTGAAGTCACTGGCATTAGTTATATCTTTGATCCATCCTGTCAGTGTTTAAATTTCCAATCACCTTATGAATTTTTAAATTTTTGTTTGTGTGAATCAAGGCTCAAATAATGAATGGAAACGGATGATATGTGTCCCTTAAACCTTTTTTAATTTATGAGTACTTTCTCTGCTCTTTTTTTTCTTGCAATGTATTTGTTGAAGAAACAACACTATTTTTCCTGCAGTATTTACCACAATATGGATCTTGCTTTTTGCTTCCCTGTGGTGGTTTTTAACATATACTCTGAACTCTGTGTTTGTTGTAAATCAGTAGTTGGGTCTAGAAGCTGAATCAGATTCACGTGTGATTTGATGCACAAAGTATCTGGTTATTTCTCCTCCCATTTTTCCCAATTAAATACTTTAAAAATTTTCCTCCCAGGGGCCGGCCCCGTGGCTGAATGGTTGGGTTCGCGTGCTCTGCTTCGGTGGCCCAGGGTTTCGCCAGTTCAGATCCTGGGCACAGACATGGCACCGCTCATCAAGTCACGTTGAGGCGGCATCCCACATGCCACAACCAGAAGGACCCACAACTAAAAATACACAACTATGTACTGGGGGGCTTTGGGAGAAAAAGGAAAAAATAAAATCTTTAAAAAAAAAAATTTTCCTCCCAAGAAGTTAGCATAAGTTAGATTGCAAGTTCAGCATTGCAGCTGATGTATAGTCGGACCACCATAGGACAACTGATCTTTAGCCACACCGAAGATTAAATCTAGTCCTACTGTTATCCTATAATCTGTCATCACTATCTTATTATTCATAAAGTATTATTAAGAGGTAATCCTGGCATCCAGGACTGGGCTGGGTACCATGTTATACTAGTTGGAACCATTTATTGAGTCACTACTGTAAGCCAGCTACTTTATTAAGGTTATCTGTAATCATCACAGCAAACCCACAGTGTAAGTTTTATTATCCTCATTTTACAGAAGAAAACTAAATCTCAAGAAGATAAAATTACTTTCCTAGGGCCACACAATTGGCAAATGGCAGAAGCGGAGGTGGTATGTAAACACAGATCTGTCTTGCTCCCAAGGATCTGCTTTTTTTCCACTAACCCCTAGTCCTCTGAAAACACAACTGAATTATAAGAATGATCCCTGCCTTCAACAGGATTATATCTGTGTAGGAGAAAGCGATAAATTACTAAAACAATTAAATACTATCAGATTAACAAACACTATATAGAAGATGAATGATGAAAGTGTGTGCATTTTGCAAGCAGTGATTGCTATAAATGCACAGGAAGGAGGAAGGGAACCTCAATGTTGATTGAAGTTCCTGGGGGAGGTTTCATCAAGCAATGCAGAAATTATTGCAAATATAAAAGCTTTACCAATGAGCAAAGGGTCCTTTGCACAAGCGTACTCTCCCTTGGGATCCATGTCACAATGACACAAAGATTTCATCACCATGGCAACTGGTCATTGGACCAATGAAATAATCAGTTGTCATGGTAACGTGATCTCCATCTTACTCCCACCAGGCACCTGTTCCAAATCATCACATCCTTCAGCAACCTTGTACCACCTCAGTGCTCCTTTCTTCTTTCCCCTAGTCACCCTGTTATTCCCAGCCACCTATACCTGGGCCACAAAAATTATGGCTTGCTGTGTATATGAGAATATGAAAGCCAGAGCAAAAAAAGTGACTCTGTAGTGTAGAGCTTCACTACAGCCAGGGAGAACACCTCTAGAATGTAAGAGCTGAATGAACCAGAGCATTGAAGAAAGAGAGCATGTGATGCTTCTCTGCTCCATGTTTTCCTAAGTACAAATCCTTTGGATTTTGAAACATTGCACCATCCTGCATCTCCTCCTACCTTGCTCTATTCCTTCACTGGCTCCTTTTCTCCTCCTGTCTTCTAAATACAGATGTCTCTCAAGGCTCCACACTTTGTGTCTGCTCTTTCTCTAAACTGCACAGTCTGATACAGTAGCCACCAGCCACGTGATGGTTATAGAGCCCTTGAAAGTATTTATAGATGTGCTGAGCTGAGTATAAAATGCACAGCAGATTTAAAATGCACATACCAAAAAAAAAAGAATGTAAAATATCTCATTAATAATTTGTATGGTGATTACATGTTGAAATGATAATAATTTGGATATGTACGGTACAATAAAATATATTATTAAAATTTAACTTCCTCTGTTTCTTTTTTAATGTTTTTATTGTGGTTACTGAAAAATTTAGTTACAAGAGTGGCTCACACTCATGGCTTGTATCATATCCTATTGGACAGCACCTCTCTAAACTTTCCCCCTAAGCCTTCTCTCCCATGCTCCAGATGTCAAGTATCTCCTCTAGGAAATGATTCCAGGATCCCAAACCCCAACCTCTTTTCTGAAATCCAAACTCACGTTTCCAATGGCCTTCTGGCCCTTTCACAGATGCCACCAGCCCCTCAGCTCAGAACAAGCAAAGCCATGAGCTTTCTTCCCTCAAAACCTGTTTTCTCCTAACTGGCTTTATTCACCTTTTGTGTTACTTTCTTAGTGCTGCTGTAACAAAGTATCACAAACTGAGTGGCTCAAAACAACACAATTTTTCTTATCTTAGAGTTCTGCAGATCAGACGTCTGAAATGGATCCCGCTGGGCTAAAATCGAGGTGTCGCAGGGCTGCATTCCTCTGGAGGCTCCAGGAGAGAGTCCATTTCCTCACCTTTTCCAGCTGTGAGAGGCTGCCAGCATTCTTTGGCTCATGATCCCCTTCCATCTTCAAAGCCAGCAATGACTCGTCAAGCCTTTCTCATGCTGCCCCACTCTGGCACTGAGTGTCTTGCTTCCCTCTTTCACTTCTGAGGACCCTTGTGATTACACTGGGCCCATCAGGATAATCTCCCCATTTTGAGGTCAGCTGATTAGCAACTTCATTTTCATCTTCAATCTCAATTCTCCCTTGCCTGGTAATATAACATATTTGCTGGTTCCAGGGGTTAGGGTGTGGACATCTCATCTGAAAGGGCTGGGCAGAGAGAGAACATCTGTGTGCAAGGCCAACAAGAAAAGAAATGGTAATCAGAGCAGATCAGAGGACAGCTCTCATTGCTTTCAAGGCGATTGTCGACAGGGAGCAGTTAAAGAGACTGGCTGGTACGGACATCATTGGTTTAACGCTTCTCACAGTTCACTGCCGAGTCTACCTCCCCAAGACTCCTTTCCTGATCACGCCTTTCCCCAGTTACACCTTCCCTCCCTGATGGCTTGGGTACCTCCTTGGACATCTGTCTTATTCTTTTTGTATCATGATTATGTATGTAAGCACTTAGTCTTAACCTCTCTACTATGTTGGAAAATATTTTGTGAATAGGAACTATTTGCTTCACCTTTGTGTTTAACCATGATGCCTAACATGGTACTTAATATAGAGTAGCTTCTCAATAACTATTTTTTTCAATTTAATTGAATGGAGATAACTTGTGTTGACTTATAGAGCATGTGCTTTTTCACCACAGCTACTGGTTACTTTAAACAGTAATCACTCTCTTAATTGACTTCCACTTAACTGATACTCTTCATTCTGTCTTAAAAGAACCATCAGTGTAATCCTTGCAGCTAATGGGCTACTGTGCACTTGAGATATATGCTCATCCAGGGTCAGCTGTATTTTATTTCATAACCTATTGGTGCCAGGTGTACTTGATATTATAATTATATAGTTTAATTTAAAGTTATGTAAAGCAATGTAATATGAATGTCAGAAGAATGAGAATTTTTTCTGCAAAGACTAAGTTGATTATCCCAGAAATGCAGGAAAGTGCAGCATCCTAAAACCTATTAATGTAGTATACCACTCGAACAGATTGAAGGAGAAAAACTAAACTGATCATTCCAATAAATGCAAAAAAGGCATCAACAAAATTTAACACTCATTATGATTTTTAAAATTTTTTTAAACTGGGATTAGAGGACCACTGTCCGTATTTACAGATAATATGATTTATTACATATGAAACCCTTAGATAATGCACAGAATAGAATCCATCAAAACCAGTAAGGGAATTTAGCAAATTTGCTGTATTCAAGATCAACGTGAAGAAATCAGTAGCCTTTCAACGTCAGTAAATATCTAGAGCTTGGGGTAAGAACAAAGAGCCTATTCTCAATAGTGACAAAAATAACAATTCCTCGGAATTGATCTGACAAAAAGTGTGTAAGGTCATTGTGAAGAAAGTTACAAAACTGAAGAATACACATACCTACACAGAAAGAGAGAGACCTGAATAAATGGAGAGATCTACCAGGTTCGTAAACTGGGAGATTCAGTATCATAAAGATGTAAATTCTTCCCAAACTAGTTCATAAATTCAATATAATTCTGAATGAAATCCAAATATGACTATTTGTGGAATTAAACAGACTGATCTTGAAATTCATGTGGAAGAGGAAAAGGACAAGACAGTTTTGAAGACGTAGAACAAAATAGGAAAACCGTTCCACCAGATATCAACTTATTTTAAAGTTACAGGATTTAAGATGGCATGATATTGGCTTAGGGATAGACAGATTGGCAAATGGAACAGAAAAGGGATCCCAGAAAGAGGTCCATGAATATATGCAGACTTGATGTATTCAAAAGTGGCATTACAAATATAGGGGGGAAGAATGAACTATTCAATAAATGAGAAATTTGGTTGTAAAGGATCCAAATAATACACCTGGACCCGCTTGCCTCCCGGGAGCCCCAGTCGCTACTGATGTTCCTTCATCTCTTAACACATCTAGCTTTCTCAGTCTCACTGTAGAGTGAGAGCCTGGCTTTGGTGTGGCCTCCATTGCTCCAGATAGGGCAGAAGACACAATGGCTCTGGTGCCCAGGGCCCCACCCTACCAGATTCATGGAGGATATGGCTCTTTCATCATTGTCAGGCTCAGATAAAGCATCAAGCACCAGAGAACAGCACTGGTGGCTGGCTTTCCCACTGGCTACACAGAGAAAATGTGTAACTCAACCTGGAAGTGAATTAACTTCCAATGGGACAAATTTCAACCAAGAACCTGGAAGAGAAAAGAGAAGCCAGCAGGGGGCCGGCCCAGTGGCCTAGCCATTAAGTTCACACGTTCCCCTTCAGCAGCTGGGGGTTCACCGGTTGTATCCTGGGTCTGGACATGGCACCGCTTGGCAAGCCATGCTGTGGCAGGCATCCCACATATAAAGTAGAGGAAGATGGGTACGGATGTTAGCTCAGGGCCAGTCTTCCTCAGCAAAAAGAGGAGGATTGGCAGCAGATGTTAGCTCAGGGCTAATCTTCCTCAAAGAAAAAGAGGAGCCAGCAGATAAATTGTTCGCTCTTTCTGCTCTCTCTGATGGACTGTTCTGAGGTGTGGTGCTTCCACAGAACCTGTCGAGATGATGTCCTGGGTGACCAAGGCTGGATTTCCTTGGGAAGTTGTGGCCAGCTTGTATTTACTTTCTTTACTTCCACACTTCATTTCCCTTTTCCCTAATTCTTGCTGCCATGGGATGGCCCTTCTCAATATCTGTGCCTCAGGCTCTGTTTTTAGAGAACCTGGGCTAAGACTGTTATATCTACAGAAAAAAAAGAAAGCTAGGTCCCTACCCCAACACCATACCAGCAAGCATATCCAAGCAGAATAATGACCTAAATATGAAAAATAAAGCTTTAAAACATTTTGAGGAGAATGTTAGGAGAAGCTTTCCTTCAGAATATGCAAGTATTTCTTAAAACCCAAAAACATAAACTATGACAGAAAAAGATTGATAAATGTGATTACCTATAATTTAAAAGCATTTATTTAACAAAAGATGACATGAACAAAGATAAATTACAAGCCTCAATCTGAGAAAGATATTTGCAATTCATTTAATTGACAAGGATAAGTGTCTAGAATTCAACAAAATTCCTACAAATCAAGAATAAAAGATAACCAATAGAGAAACGGGAAAAGGACAGAAACAAGCAATCCTAAAAGAGGACTTTTGGAGGGCCAATAATCATATGAAAAGATAAGGAACCTCATTATCGATTAGGCAAATCAAAATAAAACCTCTGGAGATACCATTGCACACCCGTCTAACTGGAAAAAAATTTAAAAGAATGATAGCATGAGTGTTGGATATGGAGCAGTGAACTCTCATACACTGCCAGTGATAGCATAAGTTGTCACAACCATATTAGAAAATAATTTGACAATATACTTGTGAAGCTGTACGTGCCCTTTGACCTTCAAATTCCATTTTTGGTATATTGGCTAGGCTAGAGAAACTCTCACGTATATATACAAGGAGATGTATGAAGGAATGATCACTGCAGTTTTGTTTGTAATAGAGAAAAATGGAAATACAGTAGCCCCCCTTATCCATGGAGGATATGTTCCAAGACCCCCAGTGGATGCCTGAAACCACAGATAGTACTAAATCCTACACATACTATGTTTTTTCCTGTCCATCCATACCTATTATAAAGTTTAATTTATGAATTAGGCACAGTAAGAGATTAACAAAATAATAATCTATAATAAATTGTGCTGTAATAAAATAGAACAATTATAGCAATATATAGTCTATAAAAATTACCATAAATCTTAGCAATTTCAGCATACAATTTTTTTTTTTATTAAGTCGAGAACTTTCAGCTTTTCACTTAAAGGAAGCACTTTATGGCTTCTCTTTAGCATATCCGAATTGCCAGCTTTGCTACTCTTGCGCTTTGGGGTCATTATTAAGTAAAATAAGGGTTACTTGAGCACAAGCACTGTGATACGGTGACAGTTGATCTGATAACCAAGACAGCTACGTGACTAACGGGTGGGTAGAGTATACAGCGTGGATACACTGGACAAAGGTTCATGTCCTGGGCAGGACAGAGCTGGACGGGGCAAGATTTCATCATGCTAATCAAAATGGTGTGCAATTTAAAACTTATGAATTGTTTATTTCTGGAATTTTCCATTAAATATTTTCAGACCACAGTTGAGTGCAGATAACTGAAACCGTGGAAAGTGAAACTGCAGATAAGGGGGGACTATTGGAACTCAAATGTTCCACAAGAGAAAAAATAAAATAAATAAGTTTTAGAATATTTACAAAATACTATGCAGCAGTTCAGACGAATTAACTAGAGCTACGGATATCAACAAGGATATCATAATGATGAGAGAAAAAGATCAAGTTGCAGAATAATACATACAGTATGATGTGGTTTACACATGGATTCAAAACACGTAAAACAAAGTCACATATTTATTAACACACGTACGTAATAAGTATAAAAACACATAAGGTAAACCTAAACCCTGACTTCAGGATGATTGTTGTGGATGGGGAAAGTGAAATCAGCACGGAGTGTGCAGGACATTTCAACTTTATCTGTTGGGAAAATCTTGGGGCCGGCCCTGTGACTAAGGGGTTAATTGTGCACACTCCGCTGCAGCGGCCCAGGGTTTCACCGGTTTGGATCCTGGGCGTGGACATGGTACCCCTCATCAAGCCATGCTGAGGCAGTGTCCCACATGCCACAACTAGAAGGACCCACAACTAAAACATGTAATTATGTGCTGGGGGGATTTGCAGGGGGGAAAAAAAGAAGAAGATTGGCAACAGTTAGCTCAGGTGCCAATCTTTAAAAAAAAAAAGAAAAATCTGAAGTATGGCAAAATGTTAGCATTCATACAGCTGAGTGTGGGCACAGGTGTCCCTTCTGTTTTTCTCCTTGTATGTTTGCAACATTTCATTAATTTTTTTAAGCTAAGTGGAATGTTTTGAAAAGACTCAATAAAGGCTGAGTTCCTGAAAAACAAAAACAAAAACTACCATTGAAATAAGTGTGTGCAAAACAATTGTAAGAAGTCGGGTAAATAATTCTAAGTAGTTTAAAGTCCTGAACACAGATTTCTTTCCCAGGTGTGTTTAAGTTCTTGCTTCACTTTAAAGAAAAACAAACAGGAAATCATAAAAATGCACAATTGTTGAGCGTGGTTTGTTCAGGAAAGATAACGCAGAGCTCCAATCAGTGGGCTCGTTCTCAGTCTTGCCTTACTTCAAGGCACTGGTGAAGGAAGGGATATAAATATGTTTCAAGTTGAAATAAAATATTTAAAGTAAGTATAGATCACATTTTGTGATTTCCTATTTTAACTGAATTATTCCCTTTCCGGTCCTGATCCTGCTGGATAAGAAGGCTTCTACTGTAATCATTCCAAGATCTATTCACACACATTAAAGGCCTCCGTGCTAGGCATGGAAGTAGGTGCAGATGGCTCCCAAAAGGACTGAGAGAACCAAAGAGGTAGGGGTGCAAGCATCCCGGGCAGAGGATAAAATGGGAACAAATTCAGCAAAAGATGGACAGCATGGATTTCTCCTACTGAAGGGTATAGGAGGAGGGGAGAGAGAAGCTTGGGAAGATAGGTTATGGTAAGACTGAAGAAAGAGGCACTTGAATTTTGTCTTAATCTCAATTTTAACATACTGTGGTTTCTAAATTGAAAGCATTCTGTTCATCATATTTTCAGTTGTCATGTCAGAAAGTAGTCATCTGCAGTTTCCAAGGCACTCTGAAGAAGCTTATGCTGATATCATTTCTAAGAATAACAAATTAAATGGGATCAGAGTTATCTCTTTAACCTTCTATAATAAGAGGTAAATTGTATTTCTTTTCTAAATAAAAGTTTTTTTCCCCGAGGAAGATTAGCGCCGAGCTAACATCCACTGCCAATCCTCCTCTTTTTGCTGAGGAAGATTGACCCTGAGTTAACATCTGTGCCCAACTTCCTCTGTTTTATATGTGGAACGCCTGCCACAGACTGGCCCTGAGCTAACATCTGTGCCCATCTTCCTCTACTTTATATGTGGGATGCCTGCCACAGAATGGCTTGACAAGCAGTTCATAGGTCCACACCTGGGATCTGAACCAGCGAACCCAGGACCCCTGAAGTGGAGCACGCAAACTTAACCGATGTGCCACCAGGCTGGCCCCTAAATAAATTTTTGTTGACAAAAAAATTCACACACCTTTAAAAAACTGGGGCCGGCCTGTGGCCTAAGAGGAGAATTCCTAGGTCGTAGTATACACACGTTTTAAATTTCAGTCAATGCTGCCAATTTGCCCTCCAAAGTGGCTGTACCAATTTATATTTCTCTTAGCAGTCTCTGTGAAAATTACCTGTTCCAACTTTGTGAAATCTTTTACTATCCTTTCTAACGCAATATTAACAATCTTTTAAATTCCTTTGTTTGTTTTTTTTTAAACGATTTTATTTTTTCCTTTTTCTCCCCAAAGCCTCTCCGGGACATAGTCGTATATTCTTCGCTGTGGATCCTTCTAGTTGTGGCATGTGGGATGCTGCCTCAGCGTGGTCTGATAATTAGTGTCATGTCCGCGCCCAGGATTCGAACCAATGAAACACTGGGCCGCCTGCAGCGGAGTGCGTGAACTTAACCACTCGGCCACGGGGCCAGCCCCTAAATTCTCAACAATCCAACGAGTGAAGTTTTTTATTTTAAATTAAATTTTCCTGATTCCTAAGAGAGTTGGTCAAATGTGTATTTTAATATCTATATTGGCCATTTGTGTCTTCCCATTTCCAAATTGTCTGTGGTATCCTATTTTCTTTTTTCAATTACTCATAGGAGTTTATACATTATGAGTCTTAAGTGATACATATATTATAAATATTTTCTCTCAGTCTGTTATCTACCTTTATCTTTCTTTATGGTTTATACTTACTGTTTTACAGACTTTTTAAAATTGATATAGTCAAATGTATAACTTTTAAGGTTTTTTTCTATTTGAATCTTCTTCAGTAAGATTTTCCTTACTCCTAAGGCCATAAACATTTTTCTATCATTTTTTCTAATACTTGCATAGTGTTTTTTTATATTTAGGTTTTTAATTAATCATAAGTATATATTTTTAATGGTATTGGTAAGAATCCAACTTGACTTTTTTCTCCAAAAGGATTTCCAATTGTCTCCAACTACATTTTTGGGGTATCAGCTTTACAGAGAGAGAATGCACATCTGTGCAATCCACCCATTTAAAATGTACAATTCAAGGGCCTAAGTACGTTCACAGAGCAGTACAGTCGTTACCACAGTGAATTTTGGAACATTTTCATCACCCCAAACAGAAATCTCGTACCCTTTTTACTCCAACCCTTTCCCCAGCCTTAGACAATCATTAATCTACTCACTGTCTCCATAAATTTGCCTATTCTGGACATTTCATATGAATGGAATCATACAACATGTGGTCTTTTGCGATTGGTTTCTTTCACTTAGCATAACGTTTCAAGGGTCATCCACGTTGTAACGTGAATCAGTATTTCATTTCTTTTTATTACCAAATAATATTCCATTGTGTGGATATACCACATTTTATTTATTCATGCATCAGGTGATGGACATTTGGGTTGCTTCCATTTTTTGGCTATTATAATGATACTGGATGAGCATTGTGGGTGCTGGCAATCACTGATCTGGTTCTTGTTACTATAGGTTGATATTCTCTTTTCTAGAATTTAACATAAAAGAAATCATATTGTATGTATTCTTCCGTGTCCGGATTTTTTCACTCAGCATATTCTTTTCACAATTCACCCATCTTATTGCACATATCAGTAGTTCATACCTCTTTATGGCTGAATAACATTCCATTGCGTAGAAATACTCCAAAATTTTTAAATTTTGATGAAATCCAGTTTACCAATTTTTTAAAATTTCATGCTTTTTGGATCTTATTCACAATGTGCCATTAAAATTTATTCATTGGGGAAGTGTTTCTCTCTGCTCCTGATGAATCTCAGGCATTCACATGACTCTGAGATAATAAAAGGTCCCATGGTCACAATAAATGACAGTCTCAGTTCAGGCATTAGAATGCCCAATTCTATGTCACAATCAAAATGTCAAACTTTATTTAAAGTGAAAATTCCTCTCTTCCACTAACTTGGACCTTCTGTGTGAACATTTATGGTAGGAATGAAGGGGAGCTAGAGTCATGACTATACTCTCTTTCTCCACCTACGACATCTCTTCCTCTTGCAGCTGGCTCTCTTAGGTTTGGGAGAGAGTCAAATAAGAAGTTTCTTTCAGACTTGGAAGAGAAATACTCTTGTTAAATAGTTCCAAGCTCTCTGGGATTGGCAAATATTCAAAGCTGACTATTTCTCTCTTGAGGTATGTTTGTGGGGTCTGCAGAGAGCCCCAGTAGGAACATCCTATTGTATACAATGCAGGTGATACCGTTTCCCTTCCATTCCCAGCTTTTGTTTTTTTAGTGGTCCTCTCTACACTTTCTATTGGAGTCTCATAGCTCTCCCAGGCGGTTTTCTTGGGCAAGATTTAAGAGTTTAAGCCTGCTCTACTTCCAAAAATCTTCCACCCTGACAAACTCTTGGAGCGCAGGCCTCTTGACATAATAATTTCTCCTTCACCCCTGTGGTTGGAGCAGCTAGCCAGCCCATCTCTGCCTTTCATGTGTTCTAGGCATGATCAGGCACTGGTCCACTGCCTGGAAGAGTTACGCATCAAGGTCTCCAGGTGGTCCCACTTACATGGCTCCCTCTTGACTTGAGGAAAATGGGAAAGCATCTCCTACCCCTGCTTGTTGAGAGGGGAGGAGAGACACTCACAACATAGCTTTCTCCAGAAAAGTTCTCTTTACACAGTCCTGCACCAACAACCTTTAGGCCCCTGAGGGTGAGAATTGTGAAACTAGTTTTTTACTATCTGCTTTGAAACTCCTACAAGATGGTCTGCTGACAACTTTTTATCTAATGTCTACTGCCTTAGGGTTTCTGGCTGAAACTTCCAATTTAAAATCCTATTACATTTGCATTTGTGAGCTAAACACTACTCGGGTGTGATGTATTATTCTTTTACTTCCTAATGGATTGAAATTGCCAATGTTTTATTTAAGATTGTGGAATCTAAGTTCATAAATGAAATTGACCTATACTTGTGCGCTTTTTGTATTGACCTCATAAGTGTCATGTAGCAGGATAGAAATTTGCATCCTATGACTCAGATGTGCCAAAGAATATAATGTTCATTATTTTTTACAACTAATCCTATCTTAGACTCAAGCCTCTACTCCTGCTAATAGCAGGGGAAAAATTTTAATTGTGTTTATGTATCTATGAGTTTAAATTTAATTTAGTCAATTCAGAATTCATGCTCACTCCCTGCTGGCTGTTTTTCTTCCTCAAACAGCAGGGGAGGAAACCTACACTATCCTGTGGCCTTCCCCATCCCATGGTTGAAGCCGCTGAAGGAAGGCTGGTCCACCTTATCTTTTCCAGTGTCATTCTGATGTCTAGTATTGAAATTCAGCATCCCTGTATTTTGTGCTTCCCTCATGCCAACTTCAGGCAGGGAAATAATCCAAATTATTAAGAAAATGCATCAGGAGGTATTTTCTAAATATTTTAACTAGTTTATTTACATTGAAATCCAAGACATTTATTGTTTATATGCTTTTTTTTTTTTTTTTTTTTTTTTGCCAATTCAAGGATTCAATCACACATAATAGTCTTCCATATACTGGTGGGGAAGCTTGCTGCCTATTTCCCAGAATCCTCTCATGAAACCTATGCTAACAGCTGTTATCTACAATAGCTATGGCCCAGGTGCTTTACTTATATTATTTCTAATTTTTGCCATAACCCAGTGGAGTACATAATTCTATTGCCATTTTACAGAAAAATAAATTCAGGCAAAGAAAGGCGGCTATATTAGTTAGGATACAGGCTAACTTGCTGTAACAAAGGGATACCAAAATACAGTGGCTTGAAGAAGGTGGAGGTTTATTTCTCTCTCACAAAACACAATAGAGGCAGGCAGAAAGTCTAGGGTGGCAGGTGGCTCTGCCTCTCACAGTTATCCAGAGACCCGGTACCTTCTGTCTCATTATTCCACCATCATCTAGGGTGTTGTCCCCATCCATATGGCAAAAGCTGGCTCACCAATACACATGCATGTCCCAGCCTATGGGAAGGAGGAAGAGAGAGGAGAAAGGACAGGCAGTTCCCTTTTTAAGGAAATTGCACACAAGCACTTCAGCTCACACCCCATCATCCAGAAATATCACAGTCACATGGCTGTGTCACAAGTCACATGTGTCACAAGTAACTACAAGGGAGGCTGAAAAA
Organism: Equus quagga; assembly: GCF_021613505.1. Lineage (NCBI taxonomy): Eukaryota > Metazoa > Chordata > Mammalia > Perissodactyla > Equidae > Equus > Equus quagga. The sequence continues at coordinate 16,041,304 of NC_060271.1, read as the reverse complement.
TGTAGCCTCTACTTAATGGCCACATGCCAAGTTAAAACTAGTAGTGGTGGATGGGTATGGCAGTGATTCTATTACTCAAAGTAGAAGGAAATCATGGATATTGGGATCATTTAGGTATCTCTGCCACAGAATCCAACGTGATGCTCTCCTTCCAAATTCTGAGCAGTGTGTCCAGATGAAAAATTACATTTCCTATTTCCCTTGCAGATAGGAGCAGCCAGTTAGATATAAGTGGAAGTCACTGGGTGGGGTTTCCTAAAAAGATTTAGTTGCCCTTCATCCCTTCATCCTTCCTGCTGTTTGGAAAGCAGGTGAGGTAGCTAGAGCTTAGAAAACCATATCAGACCATGAGTGACCTAGAACATGGAAGCCAGGTGCTAAAGATGGTGGGCATGCAGCAAAAGAGAGCCTAGAAGCTTACTGATTGAGGAGCCACCACACCAAACTTGATCTGCCTAACTATGCACTTCTTTATTTTGAGGGAGAAATAAGCCTCTTTCCTATTTAAATTGCTTTAATTATGATCTTCTACAAACAACCAAACGTAACACCTAACTAATTCAAATTATTCGGTTCAGTGATGTATTCAAAGTCATGCAGCTAGCAAGAAATTCATGCTTAGATTTACCTAGTTCCAAAGCCCATATTCTCACTGCTCTAGGATTTTTTTTGTCTTTTACAAGACAGAGATGGTATCCTTTTGTAAAGAAGCTCCAATACAATGAAGAAATAATAGTTGGCTCCACCATATTTAGGCAAGATATTTATCCTTTACATGCAGAGTTCTTTATGTGATAAAGTATTTTGGCTAGCAAAATATTTCTCTATTAGATGTATGCAACATAAATTACAGAAAAGCACCATGAGCTGTCAACCTAGGCATGATTTGTTATTTCTTATCTCTGACTTTTTCTATTAATATTAACTGGCTTCTTGTTTCTTTCATTCTTAGCTAGCCTGTGCTGACAGACAAGCAGTAGGAGGTACCAGTGTTAAGGAAAATTAATGGGAAACATTTTTGAAATGTATAACATTCTATTATTTCCATTTGGAAAAAACCCACAATTATTTAAATCTAATACATTGGATCTGCCTTCTGGGACACATAGTTGGGGATTCTCTAATCTACATGATTGACTGATGGGGCTTATCCTATCAGGATGGAAAGGACGTACAAGATAATGAATAGGCTTTGAGAGCCATCATGACCCTCTGAGCCTGGATAAAGGATTGGCCTTTCAGGTATAGAGATCATTTGTTTAGATTAGGAAATCAACCACATGGATTATTTAACCTGCGTGTTCTAAACTGCTACTGGGGAAAATATTACTAGACTAAATGAAGAGAATTGTGCTACTTTTTTGGGCAAAATACCAAAAAGTGACTTAAGTTGTTTAGAAGGGTTTATTAAATAATATTCTTATCATTATAGCCTTTTGGGTAAAGGAGAAATGATTGTCTGAGGCTGTCAAAAATGTTTAGATTTAGAATGTCCTGTGTGGTATGAAGGAAACAGATAAAACTATGATTTATCAGCAAATGTCACCTTTTGGTTTTACGTTTTTGGTGGATGGAATAATGACACCCCTCTCCCAAGACGTCCATGTTCTAATCCCCAGAACCTATGAATGTGTTACTTTACATGGCAAAAGAGGCTTAGCAGATGTGATTAAGTTAAAAGTTTTAAAATAGAGATATTATTCTGCATGATCTTGGTGGGCCCAATGTAATGACAAGGGTCCTTAAAAGACGGAAGAGGGAGGCTGCAGAGAAAGAGAGAAGAGGTGACTAGGAAAGCAGAGGTTGGTGTGATACCGTTGCTGGAAGGGGCCCATGAACCGAGGAATGCAGAGAGCCATTAGAAGCTGAAAAAGACAAGGCACTGATTCTCCCTTAGACCCTCAGGAAGCAATGCAGCCCAGCTAACACTTGTTTTTAGCCCCATAAGACCCATTTTCAGACTTCTGACCTCTGGAACTAGAAGATAATAAATTTGTGTTGTTTTAAGCCACTAAATTCATGGTAATTTGTCACAGCAGCAATAAGAAATAGTGTATGTTATAGCAACAAGAGGAAACAAATATAGTCTTCAAACTTTTTGGGGGGGTCAAGCAAGGTAAAATAGTTGAAGCAGTAAAAAGTGGGATTCCACTCATTCTACTCCCAACCTCCCCCATCACTTACTAATGAGTTTGTTTTAGATGCAAATATGCAAATCAGGAATGAACTCTGGCTCTTTGGAGAAATGGCTGATTCTAGGATTGGGAGAGAAGACAGACAAGATAAGCCTGAAGCATCTTGTAGTGCCAGAAGGTAAGGAAGCGCTGAAAACAAAACAAAACACAGTCAGACAATGATGGGGATGTGTCAAAGGGACATGGGAACCAACTGAAACAGCACCTTCTCTTATGAACATGAACAATACCATAGATCAAGCAAGACCAGGAAGTAGCCAGTAACCTTTGGGCCACATTTCCGTACATCCAGAATGGCTACGACAACATAATTCTTTACACTAGTGTTACCACCAGTTGGTTATGCTGTGCACAGCCTCTACAGGTACCATGAAGAACTTTACTGCATAAGTAGGTCTTTAGGGATATATTTCCCTAGAGATATAACAGACCAAAAATAAAGCAAGTCATGAGGAACATTTAGATGTATGTCAAATCTCACCCTTAGAATAAAAGGAGCATTAAGTGAACCCATGCCCAAATGATTTTCCTGGTACTATCTGTCCTTGCCCCTGTGCCCAGCCATCACATGCCTTTCTGAAAATAAGTACAGACTTTGCAGTTGCACCTGTGGTCTTCACCAGCTTGGGCATGTTTCCTCTTGGTAGTTGGCTCAGTTCAGCTAATTTGCTGTTGGCTCCTGGTGTTTGTCTATGAGTTTCTTGAACACCTAGAGACACTTCCAATGAGACTATGGAATTACAGTGTTTTAGAGCAGGCCTTAGAGGTTACTTTATTTAAATAATAGCTTATCTAAGTTAAAATCCTTCATTTTACAGATAAGGCTAGCAAGGTTTAAGTGGCTTTCCTAATGTCCTATTGCTGGCTAGTTAGCAGTGCTAGCCAGACAGGACAAGAATTTGGGTCTCCTAGTTCAGCGGTTTTTTTCTACTACACATGCTGCCTCCTATATATTCCACCTAATCACTGCTGTATTATACAGTACACTCTCTTCTACTGAACGTGACTAAATTATCTGATGCTGTCAAATAACAACCATGCCTAGGAGACTTTAGCTGGCTTCAGGATTAAAGAATAAATAAAATCTGAAGGCTTTAGCAAGACATGACAAAATAACCATGAAACACTGATAATATGTCGTCAGCTTCCCAAGCAAGAAAGGACACAGCCAATTACTATTAATTTTTCCGAGTAATGGGTGTGACTCATCTAACTTTTGCTATTTACCCAGGATTTGTTCAGTAAGTGCAGGACTGACATCTCATTTGGCAGATCTGTTTGAAAGTTGATTATGCAAAGTTGTTTCACTCCCATTGTTGAAATGATCTTTTCTTCACAATTTTCTTTCTTTTTGTTTCTTTCCTTTTTCTCCCAAAGCCTCCCAGTACCTAGTTGTATATTTTCTAGTTGTGGGTCCTTCCAGTTGTGGCATGTGGGATTCCCCCTCAGCATGGCTTGATGAGCCGTGCCACGTCCGCGCCAAGGATCTGAACTGGTGAAACCCTGGGCCGCCGAAGCAGAGCACACAAACTTAACCACTCGGCCACGGGGCCGGCCCCCACAATTTTCTATTTCCTTTAATCTGAGCAGTCAGATAGATCTAAACTCCTGTGACTAGGGCTACCTAATTCACAGTTCCCTCTACCTCTGGATTAGGTTCTTCTCATCTTCCTTGATGTGTTCAGTAACCACTTCAGGATACCTCCCTTCCACACCTCCCACTTCTCCCTATCCTATCCTTGGCTAGAACCCCGTCCAATCTAGTTTTATTGAGGATAACACAAAAGGAGAACAAGAGAATATCCCTGAGTGGCAGATTATGAAACACTCCTACTTCTTCAATTTCACGCCCTTCTGCAGAAAAATAAAGGCAGAGGGCAGCAGTATGAGAGACACAGATTGAGAAATGGACACATATATTTGACTGGCTTTGATCTCCCTGAGTCACCACTCCAGAGGACACACCAGATGGCAACAGTGGCCACATTCTCTTCTGCTCCTGTTGGAGGAAGCCCCCACTGGGATGAAACTGGGATTAAGATCTTGGTGGAGTAAGGCGAGATGACACCTGTTCCAGTTCTCTATTGCACTCTCTGTTTTGCCTGACTGTTGAGGACCCTTTAGGGAAAGAACTCAAACCATGTCCAGGTACGGATATATTCATATATAGGTATGTCAGAGGAGCTGGGGGAAAGTAGGCATGGGTAGGGCTGATAGAAGCAAATTGCAGGCAGGACTCCAGATTCCTATGAAAGCAATCATCACAAAGAAAATGGTGAGGTGTGAGCTGGGTGTGTGCTGAGCCACACCCAGCACCAGAGTGGGAGGGTTGGTTAGCATGGTAGTTCTGGGACCAACATGGTGTCTATCACCTAAACTTGTCCAAACCCAGCTATTCCACGTGAGTGTCTTGCCTACATTCTGGGGAGGACCGAGAGGGGCAGCTTTAGGATGATGTAACATTAAAACACCTGCCTTTAATACGTCTGAGAGTCATTCCAATCCACCTGTGTGATTACATGTGAACATGGTTACTTCGGTACAGTAATGGTTGATGTCTTCATGAATGGTTCTCATAGTTTCTTAGCTTTTATTTTCTATTCTGATGAAAAATTTGCCAATTTCAGAAACATAGAACCCAACAGGCTTTACAAAGTACACAGCTGATTTCTGTGTGCTTTGGACAGTTCTGTCACATTCATGACGGTGTTTCATTATTTTTTGCTCTGGCATGTTGGGAGGGCATATGAGGACATTATGGTTGGATGGTGTCAGGGGGTGGGCCTGTGACCCCACTGCTCTCCCAGCGTTGTTTACAGTAGTGGCATTGCTCTGACACAGTGGCCAACAGAGGAGAGGGAGGTTCCTCTCTTTTTCAGAGGATGCAGCAAGAGCCTGCTGCTGTTGCCCTTAGTGAATCTTCATGCGATTAGAAAAAGTCATCTCCTGGGCGCAGTCACAGCTCCTGGGGGTATGGCTTGGTACCCTTGTACAAATAGAAGAAGGGCTTCTTTCTTCTGGAGAACACATCTGGGCAGGTGTACAACTTAAGCTTAGTGAGCTGCATTTCATGCTAGACTTTAGTCCCCATGTGTGCCCTTGTGTACCGAACAACCTACACAGCTGTGCATAATTGCACAACTGCATGCACTAGTCCGTCAGAGCATCTGAGAAGCTCATGGGCACATCTCCAAATAGAGCACTGAGAGGAGGTCCAGGATAGAAATGCAGCACCAGCCTCGGCCTAAGCAGCAGAGCGGCCAACAGTGGTCCAGCCAAGTGGTGTCAGTGTTAAGTGGCAGTCCAAGGGAACCACAGAGCAGGGGTCCTCACAGAAGGCAAGCAGTGGTCAGTGTGGAATGTTAAGAGTAGTAATGAGTGAAAGCATGAAGTGAAGCCTGGGCTGTTTGGTGGGAACACTGAGATATTTACTGGGGACTCTCAGGCATTAGAAAGGAGAGTGTGGGGCATATTTCTTGTTTTGTCTGTCCAGACCCACACAAACTATGTAAGTGTGGTGATGCTGCTAATTACAGCACTCCAATTCCAGCCATAGGGCCCAGCCAACTGAGGTACCCCCTAGCCTTGGCCAGAATGATTGGCCCAGACGTAGGCCAATCAAAGTTCTTCCTGGGGACTTCTTCATTTAGAGGTAGAAGAAAACGCACTTGGCCTTCAAGATAAAGAGCATTAAGAATGTGAATGGAGGCCATCTTCCCTGCCATGTAGAGAAGGGTATCTCCCATAGAAGAGAACAGGATCAACACATAGAAAGAAGCAGAGCGAAAGGGAGAATGAGAGATATGGAGAGAGAAAGGAGGGGAGAGAGATTGAAAAAGTGAGAAAGACCAATTTGGAAAACGTATTTTAGTCCCCCGAGCTAGCTGCCACTGACGTCCATGCCTGGACTTCCAAAGATTGCGAGCCATCCCCTTTTTGCTTACACTAGTTTAAATTGGATTTCCATCATTTGCAAATAAATGACTTCTAACTAACACAGGCAGGGAAACCTGGAAGGGTTCTGAGCACCTGAGCCACCCAGGCGGGACCTATCTCCAACTCTCAAGTGACCTTGTGGAGTTGGGAACCTTCAATTCAATACAAGTTGCTGAAACATCTTCAGCTCATCAAGAACAGTTGAGTTACCTGCCTCTCAGTTCCTTGGATAATGCCAAGGCCTTTGGATGATCTGACTAAATTCTTGACTTTTTACGGTGAAATCCCCTTGCTTCTGACCCATGGCTTGGCTATACAAAAGGGTAGACTATGTGGCTGACCAGTCATCCATCTGACCTGGGAATTCTGCCTCACTGAACAGTTACTAAACTTATACCAAAAGAGAAATTAATTCTTAAGATCTTACTGGTAAATCCTTTTGTAAAATAAAGAATATTTGCAATATGAGTAACCCTCTCAATAGGCTGATGTTATATGTTCAAATATTCATATTTTTAACATAAATATATATTCATCCCCAAAAAGTCTATACAAATTGCATTTTGTGCTAGTGATAGGCCACAAAGCTAAGAATCCATTCACATCTTGGACCAGTTAGCTTCAAACAGAAGGTAGCAACAATATTTATTAACCCAAAAATGGGCAAAGTCATTCACAGGTCAGACATGATAGAGCCTTAGAAGGATGAACCAACAATGAGAGGAAAATGGCCAGCGCCCACTAGGAGCAGAATTGGGGGAAACTGACCTAGCTAAAGGGTCATTTGTCAATGTCCCAAGACCAGGAGGAAGCCAGGATTGAGCTCCAGCTGGTCTGTGTCAGGGAGATGCATAGCAGGTGAAGCCACACAGCAAGAGGGTCCAAGATCAATGGCAGTAAAATGGCAGTCAAGCCCTGGTTCTGGGTTAGCAGCCAGCCCCTAGGTGGTAAGGAAAACAGGTCTTGAGTTCCTCAGAGGCAGGCATTCACAAGAGCTAGCAAGAGAATCAGGATCCTAGACCAACAGGGGTTTCAGGCTAGTGCTTCCATCCAAATGGGTGGAAGAATGCCCACTTACATGGCCCGGCCATTATAGATGAAAGCTACAACTCAGTGAGCAGGCAGGGGTTCAGGCGATGGTGCTATTTATTTTACCTGTTGGCAGGCAAAAGGAATTCAGCTCAGTTTAGGTTAAGGATACAAATATGGCTAAGACATAGCATATTTGCTCTCAAGTTGCTCACAGTCTAGATGGAGACAGAGCCATAAAGAGATGATTTCAAATCTGGGCAGATAGTGGGGGAAGTGCCAAAGGAGAGGGAGGCATCATGTGCTATGAGAAGACAAAGAGCGGTCACTTACCCCAAACTAGTTTAGGAAGACTCCTTGGAGAAGATGTTACTTGAGCTGATTTTAGCAGGCAAAGAAAGGTAAGAAAGATTTACCATGAATAGTCACAGAAACAAGCCGCAGAAAAGCATATTCAGGGCATTTCACGTAATTGGATATTACTGGAGTCGAAAGGGGTCTCCCATAGGCCACAGGGAGGTATGGTGGAAACTGTTTATCATCCTCATGTCCATTTTTCCTCTTCCGTTTAATAATAGAAGCCCTTTTCTCCCCCACTAAGTGTCAGCTGGGCATATACTTGTCCAATTAAGGAGATTCTCCAGCCTTCTTTGAAGAAGATGTGACCACAGGACCAAGTTCTTGGGATATGATTGGAAGCTAGGAGTATAAATTTCGTGTTACATCATTACAAGGAATCCACTTGCCCTCCACTTTTTCTTTCCTCTATTTCTCCTTACAGAGGTCTGGAACACAGACATGGCCAAGAGAGCCAGCCTCAAACACGCCAACAATGACCACATCCTGGCGTAGGTGGCACACTAAGAGGACAGAAACCTGGGTCCCAAGATGAACAAGTGGAGCAGAGCCACCTCTTCATCCTGGACATCCATCACTGGACTAAGTGAGCCAGAAATATATTTCTTGTGGAGTCACAGTCTTTTGGGGTCTCTTTGTCATGGAGGAATAGCCTGTACCCTACATGGAAGAAAAAGGATAGTGTTGAGGCATCTTACATAATTCCTGACTTGGTCAGAAATGGCTAAGCAGTGAGAAAAGTCTGAGACAATAAACGTCCATCTTTAATGATTATAGCTGAGGGAGGCCAGGGCTGACAGAAAGCAAGATAAGCAAAATACAGCCTTGTCTCAAGAGAGATAGGGAAAGCCCCCTGAAAACGATAAACTTCTACCTGGTTCTGGGAGCCTAGTTCACCCAGAGCAGGACAGCAGCTAGCAACCACCTGAATGTCTTCCTGGCACCCCGCCCTGCAAAGCTACACCCACTGTCATCTTTAAAAGATGACTCCAACAAGCTTCCAATGAAGAATGACGACCTATTGACTAACCCCATTTATTCTGTGTTAATCATGTTTGAAAAAGGGAAAAATTACTTCTAACCCTCCTCTATTTCCTGAAGAGGATGGGTCCTCTAGTTGGAAGACCTTCAGTTTTACTAAACACAGTAATTTATCAGCGGTGTAAGTTTGGAAGTAGAAACTGGGATAAAATGCATTCCTCTAGTAATAAAAGGGTTGAGGAATCTGCAAGGGGCTCTGAAAGTCGGAGTTAAGAGCAGCAAGGCTGGGGGGGTGGGGTGGGGTAGGGGGTTGAAAAATGTCCCCAGTGGCAGAAGCAGAGAGAGAGCACTCTGGAAAAAGAGGTGTGTTGTAGGGGGATTTTCAAGTGAATTGATGCAGTCTACATGATGTGAATCTTGTCTCCCCTTCAGCAAATTCTGCCTTGTTCACTAAGACCCTGGTTGAGAGGGTATAAGGCATGTGAGCTTGAACAAGAGGATGAGGGAAAAGCTGACATCTGAGTCACATACAGCATCTGTAGATAGAAGAAACCAGACCAAGGAAAGTGAGAGTCAGTGCCAGCGATTAACAATTCTAGAACATCAGACACCTTCCTTTGGTTATTAATTCTATAATTTTGAAATGATGAGTACTGGATTGTCATAATTTGAGAGTTACCATTCACCCAATAATTACTGAGTGCCTATTACTGAAATAATAATTGTGTTATTAATTGCTTATGAGAATTCAGCAAGGGAGAGCTTCCTTCTAGCTGAGGAGGGGGGAAATTTTAGGAAAGGCAACATGATGGAGCTGTATCTGAGCTGGGTCTTGGAGAATGGATAGGACTTCGTCATGCAAAGGCTTTTCAGAAGAAGGGAAGACCATGGATGATCTGACCAAAGCCAAAGTCACACATTTATTTTCAATAAATATTTATCAATATCCACTGTGTGCCAGGCACTTGCTAGGTCCCGGGGATATGAAGATGAATTTGGCTTTATAGGCTTCTGTTAATATATCCCTCAATTTTTCTACCCATTCTCTCATTCGTTTGCCACATCTATCAGGTCTTTCTTGGTCAAATTTCTGCATGGACAATTTTTCTTTCTTGAATCTATGTGTATGATGCTTCATTTGCTCCTTAAATGTACTACTTTCCATTTATTCTAGTGCATTTTAACCTGCTATTGATGATCATTTCTCTAATTTATTGAGGTCAATTGAATTTTGATCTTCTGTGTACTTGGCACATCCATCTGCTTGGGGTCATATGAAATATTTATAAAGACTTATACTTTCTTTCCACTGTCAAGACCCACATCTCCATATTCTTTTGTGCCAATATATAGTGAAGGTTGGAAGTCAGACAAGCAATATGGCCCCAGAGTCCCAGGTTACTAAAACCTAGTATATCTGTAATTGACCACAGTTTTGTCAACTGAAATTGCAACAAGGTCTCTTAAATGACTGTTATCAACAGATACCTGAGTACCTACCACAAGTAGCAACAGTGATGCACGATGCCTTGACCCCTGTTTTTGAAAGGTTTACACTCTAGATGAGGAGGCAAATAGACAATGCACACACATCTGTTTGGCAGGGGACTTTCTACTCGTTTTCCTCACAGAGTAAGAGAGAACAAAGTGAGAATGGGGGAGCATTCCTTCCTATTCCATCCTCCTCTGCCCTGTCCTCTTACTGGTTTCCTACAGAAGGAAGAAGGAATTATACTCTGATTGGGCAGAACCCAGGACATTAATTAGTTCACAGTTTACCAGTGTTGGGGTCCTTCTGTGTTGAAAGATCCCACAGCTATGTGTGCTGCTTCTGCTCCCGAATTCCTGCTGAGTAGGCCAGCCCAGCTTTAGATGAGTAAAGCTGGTCTGCTTTGCAGATCTGATCATCTCCTCCTCTCTTTCTGCAGGCTCGCCTATGCATGCTGGTCCCCAAATTTGGAAGGTGGAGGGAGAGCAGGGAATGAGGAAGCTTCACTTCAGCCTTAAACCTAAGCCACGTGACGCAACTCAGTCTTTTGGCAGAGTTCTGTTCCAGAGGTTATTGGGTGCTAGCTCAGCTATGAATAAAATGATCCTTTCGTTTCTATTCCAATCTCTTTTTTTGGTGCATAGTTCCCTTGAGGACCCTAGGGAGAGGAGAGACGATTAGCAGAGCAAGATTTGCTATTTCTCATCCTTCAGCGTGGCAAACTATATTGTTAGTCACAGTTCTTCACAAATTTTTGCTGCCCTTCCCAGGGAAGTGTTATATTTCCCTAGCCCACTGACATCAGACTTGGCCAGGTGAACTCGTTCTAACCAAGAATGTGTGAGCAGCTCTAACATGTATAAGTTCCAGGCAGAAGCACTAAGAGCCAGCATGTGACTCACCATGATCACTTTTCCTCTTCCACGAGACAAAACACTGTTCCAGATACAGGCTGCTCTATCAGCCTGGGTCCTGGCATAAAGACAACCTAGACTACAGCCAAAGTGCCCTGCCATGAACATGTATGGTACTTCAAAAAGGAAAAATTTGTTGTTGTAAACCACTTTGGAAGCACTTGTTACCGCAGCCTATGCTAGTTTATCCTGACTGATGCATTTACCTTATTACCATCTGTATCAAACACCATTGTCTGTCCTCCCAACATCTATTCTCCCTTCATTCCTCCTAAGAGAACCCTAATTCTGCCCAAGTATTCACCTAACTCTACATGCGCTTGGGGTAGGGGACTCCAGTTCCCAGCCACAGAGGGTGACTCATAATTAACTTAAGACATTCATGATGGTTTCTTACTCCTTGCTGGTGACTGACTCAGATTGGGGAGAGTGTGGAAAGTCTGCTTGAGGGCTTCTGAGACAGGTTTTCCTTGCCAATAAAAAGAGACACATGGAAGAAACAGTCTCTCCACTTCTGCTAGACATTGTGTATATGCATGTGTCAGCTGGAATTGTGGCAGCCATTTTGTAACTATGAGGGATACTGGCCTAAGGGTGTTAAGAGTGAAAAGATGGAAAGAATCTGAGTCCTTGGTAATGTTATTGAGCTGCTAAATGTACTAACCCTAGAGCTGATCCATCCCTATATTTCCTGTTACATAAGATACTACATTCTCCTTATTGTTTAAGACAGTTGAATCTGGAATGGAGGGGAAAGGAATGAGTTTAGCTTCAGGGACATTGAGGTGATGGCAAGACAGCATCCTTTTTTTGCTTTTTATTGCTGAAGTTCAGAAGACGTCAGGGTTAACACTGAATTTGGGAGTCATCTATGGAAAAACATTACCTAAAGTAATACGTCTTAGAAAATAACACCAGAACCTGGGATAGTACCGCTGCGCTTGTGGAATTTCGATAATCTAGTAAAACTTTATACCTATACAAGTGTAGCCATCTCCTGGATATGCCACTACCCCACAACCTTACTTGTCACCCAACCTAGAAAAGAGAGATCACAAAGGTGGTAGCAACTTCCCAGGAGAGAAAGCAAAGACAGAGAGGAAGTGATTACAACAGCTGGATCCTCAGACCCTGCTCTCCTCAAGCCTGGGTTTTAGGGATCTTGGTAGCCATGTGCATTTGACTAAACATTCTAGTTTTGTGTAGAGGACTATGAAAATGGGTTATAAGGAACATCTAAATTTACTGACTCTTCTATACAAACTATCATTCCAGGAAACTATGGTTCTGATCACCTTATAGACATCCTATGTGATAGTGCAGAAGCCCAGTAGGAAGCATCAGGGTCAACGAAATATATACACAGGACAGCAAGGAAATGGGCAACGTGGAAGACAGAGTCTCCAGTGTCTACTAAGTTGATCTGTGGTTAGCAGACAGTTTTGAAAGTTACTAACCCATAGGGCACTAGCTTACTGTCACTTTAAGAAAATACATGGGGGGCGCGGTATTTTGCCACACAAAAGGATTTACTTAACATTGCTTGAAAAAGAATTTTTGAAATTCTGTTGAGACAGAACTTTTCCAAAGGCACATCTAGTGAGTAAATGGATGCACTTGCATATTTACAAGGAAGCCTGTACCTTACCTGAGACATCTTGTCCCATTTCTAAGTTGTCATTGCTGGGCCTGCCTTGAAATTACTCTTGCTTCCCTAGGCCAAACCAAGGAGTTTTATTTTAATGAGCTGGAAGAGCAAATGCAGTCTCTAAAGATGGCTAACTTCAGTCTTGCAGTTATTTAAAAAGGAAAATCTGGCTTTGAACATTGTTGTTTGCAGGCGGAATTTGCAATTGGCTAAGACCAAGGACGGTGTTTAAAGATGACTCAGTTGTATGGCCTGGGGGGGGAGGGGGAAGATCAGCCAGTGGTCCTTCTAATCAAAAAGAGTCTTAGATCCGTTTTCATCACACTGAGGCTCTGTAGGCCCAGAAGCGCTTCATACTACGGGGGTGCGTGCAGTGTAAGAAAATCTGAGACCCTGAGAAACGCACCTTCAAACGATATGATCGGGAGGAGGCTAAAACCCAACTGCCCCTCACCCCCACGCCCAGCTCCAGGACTGGGGCAGAGAATTCCAAGGCCAGAGTCCAACTGGGGCCTGGCCGGGTGACCTTCGCCAGGCCCAGAGTCCCCCTCGGGACGTCCCTGAGGTGCTGCCCCGAGCTCTGTAGGGGGCCGCCAGTTCCCTCCAGCCCCCCAAGCGCTCGACATGGCCTTTGAGACGCATCCCGTGCGCGCTGCGCATCACGAGTCCGCCAGCTGGGATACCCTCTCCGCGCCACTGGGCCGCCGCCCCGGCCCCTCCCGCTCCGGCCGCGCCACCCCTCCTCCCGGCGGGGTCCAGGGCAGGGCAGGGATGCCCTCCCTCAGCCTCGCCATCGCCCGCCGGCGGCTCCCGGGCTCCCCGGGGCTCCGAGCCCCGCCCGGCTCCCCTCCCCCGGCCGCCGCAGGCCCGGG